>NC_092227.1:87706511-87836511 GCF_036320965.1 Panulirus ornatus
ACATACATACTCAACATCCACAGTCATTACATACATACTCAACATACACAATCATTACATACATACTCAACATAAAAAGTCATTACATACATACTCAACATACACAATCATTACATACATACTCAACATACACATTCACCACGAAAGGAGATTTGCAAATAACGTACGGACAGACGACCACACAGACTCATACATAAGCTCGTAAACATACAATATTCAACATACACAGTCATTACATACATACTCAACATCCACAATCATTACATACATACTCAACATACACAATCATTACATACATACTCAACATACATAGTCATTACATACATACTCAACATACACAATCATTACATACATACTCAACATACACATTCACCACGAAAGGAGATTTGCAAATAACGTACGGACAGACGACCACACAGACTCATACATAAGCTACGTTAACAGACGAAAACACATAGGAAGATAAACACATGAAAAATGAGGTTAAGGCCCTCAGGTGAGGGTAAGGACCTCGAGTCTTCGAGGTTAAGGCCCTCGGGTGAGGGTAAGGGCCTTAGGTCTTTGAGGTTAAGGGCCTCAGGTGAGGTTAAGAACCTCAAGTGAGTTCAAAGACTGGATAAAAAAAAATCCACTCATCCGCCACACACGACTGGCACTCATGCTGGCCACGCACACGACTGGCACACCTGCTGGCCACACATACGACTGGCCCTGCTGGCCACGCACACGACTGGCACACCTGCTGGCCACACATACGACTGGCACTCATGCTGGCCACGCACACGACTGGCACACCTGCTGGCCACGCACACGACTGGCACACCTGCTGGCCACACATACGACTGGCACTCATGCTGGCCACGCACACGACTGGCACACCTGCTGGCCACACATACGACTGGCACTCATGCTGGCCACGCACACGACTGGCACACCTGCTGGCCACGCACACGACTGGCACACCTGCTGGCCACACACACGACTGGCACACCTGCTGGCCACGCACACGACTGGCACACCTGCTGGCCACACACACGACTGGCACACCTGCTGGCCACACACACGACTGGCACACCTGCTGGCCACACACACGACTGGCACACCTGCTGGCCACACACACGACTGGCACACCTGCTGGCCACACATACGACTGGCACACCTGCTGGCCACGCACACGACTGGCACACCTGCTGGCCACACACACACACACACACACACACCACGTTACCACAAACCCTAACGTGTCTATTTAAGCACTGTTCACATATCTATTGTTTCCCTGAACCGTCCCGCCCGCCTCTTGATCATTATCTTTCTCCTCCTGTATATTTGTCCTCCTCTCTGTTTACCGACGACGCGACCTTGATGTTACCGGGGAGCCACGCGTCACACCGCGCTCCACCTTACCACAGTAGGAAGTGGTTTAAATTAGATCGGGCAGCTCGGGAGAGAGAGAGAGAGAGAGGGGGGGGGGGGGGGAATATGGGTCTGGTGTGAGGAAGTGGAGAAAGGACCGGAGCAGATGAGGGCCGGGGAAACCACAGAGGCGCGAGGGACGACACACAAAGCCACAGAACAAAGGTGAGGATCACGCGCCACGTGGCACCAGCGTTGTTGTACACCAAGATGTATACACACCGATACCGCTTGACCCAGATGGTGCGACCCTTGTGTATGAGAGCCTGACCTTTGACCTGACCTCATATATATATATATATATATATATATATACACGAACAAAGTGCATATTAGCGCGACCCTTCATTGAATATACAAACCTCCAACAGTCAGGATCGAACCCGGGACCCCTGTGTAACAGGCGGGAGCGCTACCGCTAGGCTATGATCGCCTCTAATAGTAAATGACTATTCGAATACTATATACTCGAATAGTTCGTATTCATATACCTCCATGTTGTACAGTTAGGATCGATAAAATGCCCTGTTGGGAAATAACCGGTGTAAACCCCGTTGCTCACCAACGTGAGACGAAGGGTATTCGAGTAGTCATTTCCTATTAGGGGCGATCATAGCCTAGCGGTAGCGCTCCCGCCTGTTGCACAAGGGTCCCGGGTTCGATCCTGGCTGTTGGAGGTTTGTATTATATATATATATATATATATATATATTATTATACTTTGTCGCAGTCTCCCGCGTTGGCGAGGTAGCGCAAGGAAACAGACGAAAGAATGGCCTAGTCCACCCACTTACACATGTATATACATACGCGTCCACACACGCACATATACATACCTATACATCTATACATGTACATAATTCATTGTCTGCCCTTATTCATTCCCGTTGCCACCCTGCCACACATGAAATGACAACCCCTTCCCCCCACATATGCGCGAGGTAGCACCAGGAAAAGACAGCAAAGGCCACATTCGTTCACACTCATTCTCTAGTTATCATGTATAATGCAACGAAACCATATCTCCCTTTCCACATCCAGGCCCCACAGAACTTTCCATGGTTTACCCCAGACGCTTCACATGCCCTGGTTCAATCCACTGACAGCACGTCGACCCCGGTAGACCACATCATTCCAATTCACTCTATTACTTGCATGCCGTTCACCCTCCTCTGGGTTACATGATGAAAATGATAAATTTCCTGCCATCTGGAGACCTGTCAACATAGTGCCCTACTTGTCAACCTCCAAGGCAACCAACTTCCCTACTTCTTGCCGCTCTATACGACCACTTTCATACTTTGGACAATGAAAACTTACTCCTCAGTTGTCCGGCACTCATCCTACCAAGACGCACACAACACTGCGTTTCTTGACCTGTGTTCCTGCCCGTTGGACGTGGCCAGTTTCCTGAGCGCTGCAGGAGCTCAATAGAAGGGGAGGTCCTAAAGCAGGAAGGAGATACGTGCATTTCCGTTGTGAATTATGTAATTTCTATGACATTTTGTCGCACGACTCGATCACCTGATGTATTTATAGCCGATGGCGGTGTATGGGTGCTGGGCGTGGCCCTACATATGTAAAACATAGAGTGAATGCGTTGCGCATGAAATTCTTGTGGACACTATCTGCCGTGGAGGATTCCTCGAATACAAAATGATAGGTTGAGAGAGACGCTGAAGTAAAAGGAGTAAGCAAGAAAGCTGAGGAGGGTGTGCTGAAATGGCTTGGACATATGGAGAGGATGAGTGAAGAGAGGTTGACAGTAAAGATATACATGTAAAGGTGGAGGGAAACCAAGGGAAAGGGGGGAAAACCATGGAAAAGGTGAAAGGATGGAGTGAAAGATGCTTTGAGCGTTCGGGTCCTGAACATGCAGGAGGGTGTGAGGAGTGCAATGGATAGAGCGAAGTGGAGCGATGTGTTATTGAGGGGCAATGTACAATCGATGGGAAGAACCAGGGAATATGAAGTGGTCTGTGGGTCTTGGTCGTGGGCAAGGCAATCTGGTTTCGGTGCACTATACGTGACAGCGTTAATGCAAGAAATTTCAAACATGTATAGAAAGGAATATATATATATATATATATATATATATATATATATATATATATATATATATATATATATATATATATATATATATATATGTGTGTGTGTGTGTGTGTGTGTGTGTTGTGTTGTGTTGTGTTGTGTTGTGTGTGTGTGTGTGTGTGTGTGTGTTACCGGACTCCGGGCCTGCATCAGGTTACATCGCGAGTGAAAAGTCACCATTGGCAAAGTTGTATAGAGGGAAGTACATTCGTATCTGAGAACTTCTCATCACAAAGAAATTCATATTTCCCTGCAACTGGAGGAAGCGAAGCTATGGGCTGCAGGGGCTCCTGGAAAGAAATCTTGAGTAACACCAAAACACTTTCTTTGAATTTGACCCTGGGATATATATATATATATATATATATATATATATATATATATATATATATATATATATATATATATATATATTTTTTTTTTTTTTTTTTTTTTTTTGCTTTGTCGCTGTCTCCCGCGTTTGCGAGGTAGCGCAAGGAAACAGACGAATGAAATGGCCCAACCCACCCCCATACACATGCCTTGATTCAATCCACTGACAGCACGTCAACCCCGGTATACCACATCGCTCCAATTCACTCTATTCTTTGCCCTCCTTTCACCCTCCTGCATGTTCAGGCCCCGATCACACAAAATCTTTTTCACTCCATCTTTCCACCTCCAATTTGGTCTCCCTCTTCTCCTCGTTCCCTCCACCTCCGACACATATATCCTCTTGGTCAATCTTTCCTCACTCATTCTCTTCATGTGCCCAAACCATTTCAAAACACCCTCTTCTGCTCTCTCAACCACGCTCTTTTTATTTCCACACATCTCTCTTACCCTTACGTTACTTACTCGATCAAACCACCTCACACCACACATTGTCCTCAAACATCTCATTTCCAGCACATCCATCCTCCTACGCACAACTCTATCCATAGTCCACGCCTCGCAACCATACAACATTGTTGGAACCACTATTCCTTCAAACATACCCATTTTTGCTTTCCGAGATAATGTTCTCGACTTCCACACATTCTTCAAGGCTCCCAGGATTTTCGCCCCCTCCCCCACCCTATGATCCACTTCCGCTTCCATGGTTCCATCCGCTGCCAGATCCACTCCCAGATATCTAAAACACTTCACTTCCTCCAGTTTTTCTCCATTCAAACTCACCTCCCAATTGAATTGACCCTCAACTCTACTGTACCTAATAACCTTGCTCTTATTCACATTTACTCTTAACTTTCTTCTTTCACACACTTTACCAAACTCAGTCACCAGCTTCTGCAGTTTCTCACATGAATCAGCCACCAGCGCTGTATCATCAGCGAACAACAACTGACTCACTTCCCAAGCTCTCTCATCCCCAACAGACTTCATACTTGCCCCTCTTTCCAAAACTCTTGCATTCACCTCCCTAACAACCCCATCCATAAACAAATTAAACAACCTGGCAAATTATATGGGAGGGTATTGATTGAGAGGGTGAAGGCATGTACAGAGCATCAGATTGGGGAAGAGCAGTGTGGTTTCAGAAGTGGTAGAGGATGTGTGGATCAGGTGTTTGCTTTGAAGAATGTTTGTGAGAAATACTTAGAAAAGCAAATGGATTTGTATGTAGCATTTATGGATCTGGAGAAGGCATATGATAGAGTTGATAGAGATGCTCTGTGGAAGGTATTAAGAATACATGGTGTGGGAGGCAAGTTGTTAGAAGCAGTGAAAAGTTTTTATCGAGGATGTAAGGCATGTGTACGTGTAGGAAGAGAAGAAAGTGATTGGTTCTCAGTGAATGTAGGTTTGCGGCAGGGGTGTGTGATGTCTCCATGGTTGTTTAATATATATATATATATATATATATATATATATATATATATATATATATATATATATATATATATATATATTACTTTGCGTAGGCCGTA
Organism: Panulirus ornatus; assembly: GCF_036320965.1. Lineage (NCBI taxonomy): Eukaryota > Metazoa > Arthropoda > Malacostraca > Decapoda > Palinuridae > Panulirus > Panulirus ornatus. The sequence continues at coordinate 87,711,932 of NC_092227.1, forward strand.
AGCCTTCCTCTAGCTTCTAGGGCTGTCCTCTACCCACTAGTTCCTCTTGTGACGACTTGATCCACCAGGGTAAATGAACTGGTCCTTCGAGAACATTCAGTTCTCTGAAGACATCTCGGGAACTTCCCCTGAATTATATTACATAAACCAGTACAGTCGGCTAAACCGAAGGGGAGGCAGGAACGGTACAGATGTACCGGTCAGGAGGTGGGAAGAGAGAGGGTACAGGTATATGAGCCACGAGCTGGTACAGCAGGTCAGGACGGCGAGTGTGTGCGGGCATAGCTAACTTGAGTCATCAATTTGGTGGGATTTCCCCGCCGCCTGGTTGATGGCAGGCGGATGTGGCCGAGGTGTGTGTGTGTGTGCTTGGTGATTGAACGCCGTGTGCCACTACCCTAACTGTCTACATATTGCCCTAATAATAATACCAAACAACTGCACCATGTTGTCTTTGTTTCATGAATCTATCAGTCTTTCATAATTTCCTTCCCTCACACGATTCACGTAGGTTTAATTATCTACATTTATTCTGTTCTTTCTGAAACAGTCTGCCACGTGCCACACAGATATTAGGTCATAGGGGATGATCACCCACAACTGCCTGTAGGCTATTAAACAGAAACTTTCTAAACTTCGTTCTAAAACTATTTTCCTCGAACCAACCCATGATTTTTTTTTATATATATTATTTTCCAAGTATCTTCCACGCATTTTAAATATTTTCACTACTTTCATTACTTTAATATTTTGATTTCAAATCATCTTTATTCATCTGTAGAGTCGTCGTACGCTATATAATCAAAAAAAGAAATAATCAAAATTTACATAAGCATTCAGTGAATTAAGATTTCGATGCTTTTCATTTTGTAAGATAGAGAATTGTAAGTGCGCTCATGTACATATACCACATGATACAGTAGCTGTAGACTGGCAAGTTGTACGTAATACATTATGCGTTGAATTATAAATACAGGATAAGTAAATAAATCCACACACACACACACACACACACACACACACATATATATATATATATATATATATATATATATATATATATATATATATATATATATATATATATATGGCGTGACAGGGGTACAGCTGGCACGTGGTGATGTTATGGCCCGAGGATATAAAATGGAGAGTCGCCACCTGCCCTTCCTTACAACTTACCTACCCGCGTGTCACTTACGTCTACCACGCTCTCCACATCAAAAACAGGACCAGTTTTTACTGCAAGCATTCACTACATTTTCAGACGCATCCCAATAGATTTTGACAAGGATTTCAAGTTATATTGAAAGTAAAAGTGTACATACAGCCAGCGTGTTTGAAAAGTGGTAACAATGAGCTTCGTTCTGGAGGTAATATTGCCGTCTGTGTCGGTTAAGGATGACAGTTTCTGGTCACAGGCGCAACCGTCTACATACGTGTCTAGCCTAACAAGAAGATTAAACCCCTGCAATCTATTATCTCCAGTGTGCAGACAGGTGAGTTCTGCCTCTGTATCATTTTCTTTAACTCGCCCTGACATATAATGTGCTCGAGGTTTGATTCTCGGGTGAAGCCCTATAGGAGCTAGGACGTTACTAATTTAGGGAATGGTACGGTACTGCTCAAGTGTCGTACCGTTTTGTTTGGGATCGTACAGTTCTGCTGAAGGAGTTAAACCCGCAAGGTCATGGTGAACATAGCACGATTCGACAAATTTCAGAAACCCATTAAATTTCTGAACTCAGTACTTACTTATGACAAGATTTTGCCAAAAGGCAGAGCTATCATGTATTGCCCACCGCGGGAAAATCTTTGGCTACGAAGAACGATTCATGTGAATTACATGTCAAGCGTTATGAATGAGAATGGAGAGATTGTGTTTGTGAAGTGAGAGCCAGCAACTCACGTGTGTGTGAAACAAAGATTAGACAGCTACCTGAGCCAGGGGAGTACAGCTTGGCAACCAATGAAGTGCTGGCTCACTGTATAGCTGTCACTGACCCTCCCGCTACTCAGGAGGGTGGTACAGTAATATATCTCCCTGACAGTGGCTTCCCACTACCTACCAGGAGGGATTATGTTGCCGTCTACATGGAGACATATTCAAACGTACAAAACAAAACCAAGAATAGCTGCAAGCTTAATTGTGCATGCAAAAACAAACCTCAAGTTAAACGCTCACTTGTAAATGAAAACAAAAAGTTAAATTTATGGGACGCAATAACTTACCATAAAAAATATAAATTTCCATATTAAGGTAAAATAAGATTGTATCAACGTAAACTAATGAATACAAAAACCAACCACAGCAAATGCAGACTTTACTAGGAACGCAAAAACTATCATACCTTAAACGCTTACTTGAACATAAGTATAAAAACCAGCTATGCCTTAAATGTCAACGCAAAGTTGGTATGTTACCCAGCAGATCTATACGAATGTACGAATTACTTAACATGTTGTACAACGCACAAAGACGTCAGAAAACGACCCAAATCCTGTGCAGCAGACCATGCGTACCAATGGCATAAAAATAAATGCCTTTGTTGTCAAACATGGCGACGATTAACTTCATGCGCAGTCTTTATCATGCATTAAATATAGTCTAGCGAATTTCCCTCTTTCTCACGTGTATTCCTTTTACAGATAACATCGGCGGTGTGGGTAGCGCTTATTGGCAGCGCTCTTGGGATGTCCATTGCATTTCCAGCCATTGCACTGGACGCTTGGACGCGCGAGGGTGATGTCCACCTTACCGACCACCAAGCTGGATGGTTCGGTGAGTTACACCCGCTACACACCTGCTGTCGCCGAGCCAGATGTTAATCCTTGAGTAGTAGAGTTCATGCCTTGCAGGTGTTTATTTTCAGACAAGTATCGGTGAAAGACGCTGAGGTGTTGGCCCGCAGCCCGAAATATGGCTTCATACAAATAGCTTTCAGGTAAGTGTCTGTGCTTAACAAGTGCTTTTGTGAGGTAAGTGTGTTGATACTTAGCCAGTGATGGTGCTGGTGCTAAACAAGAGCTTGATTCACTGTTGGTGCTTATTGAGTAACGGAGCCAGTTCTTTGTAAGTACTAATAAGAGCTAAGGTCAGGTAAGTGTTAGTGCTAAACAAGTGTTAGAAGTAGAAGTACTCACATCATACAGGGATATTTTGCAGAATAGTCAGCATCGCTGGGTTAAAAGGATTTTGCCGACTAGTTTTTTTTTTCCTTTATCCACTCTATTACTGGATTTATCAAATTGAGCTTTTATCAGTTATCGAAAGGCATACTCCTATCAGTTCTGATGGTGAGAAAATCAGTTTCAGTTGCTCAAACCTGCAGTCGAATCAGTGTTGGTTAAAGCGATGACACCAATAAATGAACTTTACCAAGTCCCTAAACTAGGTTCCAAACCTTGCATACATATTGTAACCTTAGCTTACTTCTACTGCAGCCATAGCTAATTTACTCTAATCGTACCCTAATCGTACCTCTGGCCTACCTTATCGTAATACAGCCTACATCAAGCATAATCCATGGCCAGCTCAACGAAACCCTATATCTTAGCTTACCCCAAATATCCTCTGCTACCTTTAACGTAATCCTAACCTACCTTAACCCAAGTATAATTCACAGTAATCCTAACTTACCTAAACATTTCTCTAGCTACTTATACCATAATTTTACCGTAACTTCAACTTAAACACTACGACTTAAGCTTACCTCAACCTAGTTTACCACCACATCTTACCCCTAACCTACCTCAGCGCAACCAAAAATTGGGCCAAGGAAAGGTCAAAGGTAAACTAGTTGGCAAAAAATGTGACCCATTAGTGATTATTCTTTTTATAGGAAATTTAAGCCGTATTTGAAAATTGGAAATATAATCCGATCTACCATAAATTTTTAATATACTGTGAATGACTAATACCATACTGCCTCCACAGTCATTTAATTACGATATCACAAAAATTTACAATTGAAGAGTTGCGTTTAGAATATTTCATCTTGTAATTGAGGAAAAAAATACACTAAAGGATTTTCGAAAGCCCAAAATTTACACCCAATATTTCGCTTAGTTTTTAGAAAACTTGAAAAAGATAAGCACTGAGATAAATCTCGGCTGCTCTGGAGGGTTAGGTGAAGCTGTAATTGGTTCTCTTGATATTTGACGATTGTTTCATCTACTTTTACGTTCCCTAACAAACCACCTGGAGATCAACACCCCCCCCCCCCCACCTCCTCCCAACATACACATACACACACACACACACACACACACACACCGTGACCACGGTTTTTCTAGGTTAGGTTAGATGGTATCAGACATGTCTTGGCTAAACCATATTTAACCTAACACGGGAAAACTTTAGTGGAGGGAGGAGGGAAGAACTTCAGATGATCCAATTTATCCAAGTCGTCCCTTGATCATCGGAGGGCCTGATGCACACTATAGCTCCGCTCGAGGTTCGCTTTTGCTCTGGTTCAGTATTATTACGTATATTTCAATGGGGGAGCACACTATTGTTCACGGTTCACTTATGCTCCGAGCACGCGCAAACGACGGTCATCCAAAAGATATTTTGAGCAGAGCGAGAGCGAACCATGCGCTTCAGGCCTTGTGATGATGAAGGGATAACTTGGATAAATTGGACCTCCTGAAGATTACCCCCCCCCCCCCCTTCCATCAATGTCATTCCGTGTTAGGTTAAATATGGTTTAGCCAAGACATGTCTGATATCATCTAACCTAGTTAGGAAAACCGTGTGTGTTGGGGTGATCGAATTAGTATTTTTGCCTGGTATCATACATAATATGTTGGAATGACTTTGTAATGAGCTAGGCTGTGTGAGATGAACAAACTGATGTCTTGCTGTAATGAGCTAGGCCGTGTGAGATTGAGCAAACGTTGCATACTTGCACAACACAAAGTAATTGGAACTCATAATCTTTATCATTTTTCGACGTAAATATCATCTTTTGTTTCTACGTAATGAAGAACTATTAGTCCCAAATATAGTTTCTTAGCATTTTGTAACAATATCAAACCGCTAATGACAACACGAATAGGGAGTCTTGACACCTCTTGTTTGATTTTGGCATTTTGCCCTTACTTAATCCATTTTTCGTTTGTCTTTCGGCAGCCTGTGTGGTACAGCTGATTTCCATCCCTGGCTCCGTCCTGGGCGGATACCTGACGGACCAGCTGGGGCCGAGGCGCCTGCTTATGCTGCTCCTTCCAAGCCTAGCCGTCTCATGGTTCGCTCTGCTTCCAGCCATCCATTACCCAACCTTACTCATTGCCATCCGCGCAGTGCAGGTAAGGTTACGACAATACAGTTGCTTATCATACTTGCCGTAGAATTAACAGATTCAGGGATTAAATCTTTTAAAACCAGGGAACGGTGTCGTTATTGTGTTTATTCAAGATCTTTGTAGCAACTAAAAAACAGAAAAAGTGACTTCGAATGCGAGATCTTGGTGCAACTTTAAGACCCGAAACTCTCGTTGACTCCAGTCTGCATGAATCATCTCTAACCATCCTTAGAAATCCAAAACCCGTTCTTTATCTTACTCTGTATCTAATATTCATATCTGTGCCATCTCTGAGTGGGAAAGCAATGATGTGCTTCATTCACATTCATCTTCCTTCGTCTTCGTTTTCAACAATCAAGTTTTGAAATACTGACTGACATATGTTGGGCTTATTCCTTACCCTAGAAACGCTACATGAAGGACATTACACGATAATTTTTCTTAGCTGCTTCATAAACCTATAGATGGTCTTATTCGCCCAAATATGGAGTACTGTTTTATAGCTACGATGGCTAATCCTGCTTCCATCTGTCTTGGTCATAGTGGAATCAAAAGCCTTCTGCCTCTCTTCAACCATCCCTTTATGTCCACTGTGATGTTGCTTCCCACTTTTTTGCCCCGGTAGGTATTACTTCAGCCACTTCTCTCGTTCGCTATCAGTATTTGTCGCAGCCAACAAGGCCTGGACCAGCTGCATGCGTTTGGCAGCTTCGTGTAGTTTCTGTGTGAGTGGTGATCAGCCACCCGAAGATTAATCGTTACGATACATCCCTTCCTCGAACAGAGAAATGCAAACCCTTCCATTTTTTTTCTTTCCCTCTCTTCCCATAACCTTTTCACCTTTAAGAGTCGGGTCTACAGACATCTGAGGAGTTGTAATCAATCTCTTTTATATCCTTCGTCTCGTAATATATTTTCCTCTCATCCGAGATGATTGCAGTTGAGGTTTTATGCGCGGAATGATAGCCATTAGGGGAAAAAAAATCCTGCCCTGTTTACGATGAAATATGAATATAGTTCTATGCATGTGATCAAGAGGTTATCTGAAATTCTTCTAACTGTTACTGTTATACACAGGGTGCTCTGGTGTCGGCCTGTGCTGTGTCTGTGTACGTGTATCCCTGTGAAGTGAGTGAGGCTGGACGACGCGGTATGCTGGGCACTATGGCCGAAGCGGCCTACTCCCTTGGCTACCTCCTCACCTACCTCCTGGCTGCCTTCTTCCATTGGTCTACGGTGGTGCTGCTCCTCCCGCCCTGCGTCTTCCTCCCGTGTATCATCGCTGTGACTATGGTGCCAGAGTCGCCAGCTTGGCTACTCCGGAATAACAAAGTTCAAGAAGCAAAAAGTGTCCTCCAGCATGTCCGGCCTGCAGAGTGTAATGTCGAGAAGGAGCTCCTCAGTATGCAGATGGGGAAAACAAATGATCAGGAGTTAAATGAGGTGGAAAGTAGTCCCGGGGCATTGCTAATGCAGCCTAGGTTTCTGTTACCAGTTGTCGCCTCTATCACTTTGGTTATATTGAAGGAGTGTACCGGGCAGATCGTTGTGGTGCTACTGGCAGTGAATATCTTTAGGAAGGTTAATCTAGGAGTGTCGCCATATTGGAGCTCAGTTTTTGTGGCCAGTGCCAGATTAGCGGCTAACCTGTTGTGCTCACTGCTTCTCAGTTACGTTCCTCGTCGTCCCATTCTCTCCATAGCCTCTTTCGTTTCTGGCCTGGCTATGGTACAGCTGGCAAATTACTTTTATACTTCAGAATCTGGGCTATGGCCCGAATGGGTACCACTGATGTGCTTGGTGCTTTTCGTGGTGGCATATGGAGGTGGGGTGGGTCCTGTGGCATTCCTGATAGGCACGGAGATGCTGCCTGGCGCTGTGCGGGGGATCGCCTGTGGACTGTCGTCTGCCTCCGTCAGCACCATGCAGTTCGTCCTCACCTACGTGGCCACTAAATCGGATTCACAGTTGCATTTTTTCTTCTACTTGTTTGCCACCGGTTGTCTCGTCCTCGCTGGCTTCACACTGCTTCTACCAGAAACGCAGAATAAAAAACTGGAGGAAATAGAGCAGTTCTGGAGTGAAGTGGCACACAGGCTGACACAGTCAGGCAGTTGGTCCCGCCGTGGCCTCACACCGGGTGTTGCTATCAAGGAAGAGCAGATTAACATCTCAGGCAGTGATGGTCACATGGGAAGCTCAGTAATGGACTATGCTGTAGTAAACGTGTGACTGTGCAGATGAACCGATGGAAAGTGATATTTTCTGATGGTTACAGTCCGACGTCGACTTGTGATCCCAATAGCCATGTGAAGCGGTTGGCAAAAATTTGATTATTTGCATATATCTTGGGATCTTCACGTGTGCAAATATCGTTAATATCAGATATGTAGTTGGGGGAGATTTATACGGGAAAACTGCTGAAGCAAAAGGCTGCGTCTTTGCGTACAGGAAGGAGAATGAATTTTATTTGTACTCTCATATTCAGATGCTGACGTTTGAATGGAATACCACAGCACTTTACGAATTTTTGTAGAAGAATAATTATGTTCTTTCCAAGAAACTTTTCCACCTCGTGTTGTACACAGCTCTAGGTCAAAATTCTCACCCTTCCTTACACAGGTAATGGAAAGCATTGTATGGAGGCCATCCGCAAATGATAAAAGGCCACATTTATCAAAGGAGCCATTTGGGTAAATGCAGTAAGTAAACAAATTACTGTCGTGTCTTCCAAAGTGTTCCACGAAGCATATGGAAGCATGATATTCATGAAATGCTGATCAAATATGGATCCTTTACATGTTATAAAACATGAGGTTTATATGAATACAAATCAGTATGAGGAATCCCAGCAGAGAGTATTCTTTGGTGAAATGCCTATTGCTAGGTATATTCTAGCCCAATCGTTCATCAAAACTTCAATGAATAACCAATCATTTTTCCGCCTCAACCTCGACTGCAGATAAGAAGTCTTGATGTATTTGATATAAGGAGTCAAACTACGAATGTGTTGTGTGCGAATCATTATTTTCCATTAAGGTAGTGGTATATACGAACTTAGTAGGCAAGTGCACACCAATCCTGTATGAGACCGCATGTGACCAAGAAAATACCACCATTAACCTGCAGGGAACAGTGAATGGCTTCAGTCTCTCATCCAAAGAAAGTTATGAATCCATTGATCATGAATACGTTGGGAAGAATGTTTAAGCATGGAGTTAAAAACTAACTACACTCAGGAATGTATTACAATTGTTAGGCTTTTGAACTCCAAGGGTCATCAAGACCACCAACATTATTTATAACCACCCATCGACAAACCTTGGAAACTTTTTTTTAGGTGTTTTAAGATGATCTTACGATCATACACATTATCACGATGTGGGGTCCCTGTCGAAGTTCAGTATGAAATGATACCACTTGGGTTGTAAAATGTCTGGGTTTTATATAATCTATATTATGAAATGTTTGGGTTTCATGACACAAGCTGTTGTAAGACATGTTTACTGAAGACAAGTTATGTTCAGTGTTTGGGCTTCATATAAAAAAAATGTAATATATAAGAGCTATGTTGTACAATGTCTGGGTTTTGAAGAATACAAGTTTGGGTTGCAAAATGTTTGGGCTTTATAGAAAACGTGTTTTGTTGTAATGTAGCTGGGTTTTATTGAATGAACAAGTTATGTTGTAAAAGTCAAGTTCCGCAAGATATTCTGGCTAAGAACAGAAAGCATGTGGGGGATTTTTTGTTCCCTCTTAGGCTAACCTAAGCAGTCTACGGTTCGATCCTTACAATAACGAATTTCTGGACCACATACTGACCACTGTCAGTAATAACCGTTATCTGGTGTGCCATTACTGGCACAGATCGGGTGTGTTTGTGTTTGGGTTGCCATTCTTGGCACAGGTCGGCCCATGTGTAACTGTGGCGTTGTGGGCTCTTAGGTAGAGGTGTGTGTGGTGTAAAATGTGGTGTATTCATCGCAAAAAATCAAGTTCATGTGTAATGGGCTCCTCAGTACATGTGTAAAATGTGAAGCCTCCGGGGGAAATCATGGAAAGGTCTGTGAGGTCTGGTTGTAGATAGGGAGCTGTGGTTTTATTATATTATACATGACAGCTTGAGAATGGATGCAAGCGGATACGGCATCTCCTGGTTCCTGGCGGTATCTTTCAAATGGGGTAGCGGCAATTGAGAATATATATATATATATATATATATATATATATATATATATATATATATATATATATATATATATATATATGTGTGTGTGTGTGTGTGTGTGTTATTGTTGTTTAGCAATCTTATATGAAATAATCATTCCATTTTCACTTTTTATATAAATATAGATTTTTTTATTGGTTTTATTATCCAAATTCCGTGTTGAAAGCAAAATTTGTGAATATTTTATACATATGTACGTATGTGTGCATGTAATTGTACACTGACAACTGAGTGAAAATAAATACAGAAGTGCCACTGGAAGTGTTAGACACAACCAGCTGTTAGTTAATCCGAACCGTGTGTGTGTTTAAAGAGTCGTAAAGACTTATCTTGACAAAGGTTCCTCATTACATCAAACGTCTAGAATTGCTTCTACTGTATTAATATAAAATAGTAAATATGAAAAAATGACCTCTTAAGACACACTATGTACGGTAAGCTACGGATTAAACCAATTATCTTAGAAATTTATGACACTAAATAAAATCCACTTTTGCCTTAAGACGTTAAATCATGAATGAGCACAAAATTATTAGGGCGTCATTAGTGTAAATCTCCCTCACTGTCCTTTACACTTAAGTAAAGAAATATAAGATATATATATCCGAGTGAAAATTGGTAGCGACATTTTCAGTAGTGGCATACTCACAGAAAACGTCTTTTTCTTTGGAAGGACTATTCTAAAGTGCCAATTTCACCAGAGATTGATAGATTCTATTCAAAATCTGAATTTACATCAAAATATTATGAGACAGAAACAACTTATCACATGATATATATATAACACTGCTTTGAGGAGCGCGCAGAAATATTATAAGACACGTCCAATAGGTTCCAAAAGAGGAAAAAGAGGAAAGTATACAGATGGTAATGTCAAATTACTTAATGGAAGCTAATAGTACTGCATGAAATAGCACCGAAGATATCTAGAACTATGCCGAAATTATACTAAACTGAATATAACTCAATGATGATGATAAAAATTTCAAAACGAAACCGGTACGCAAAGTCATGTTGAATTAAACGGCTAGTATTGTACACATGGCCGCCGTGTGCCAGTACTGGCACCCCGAAAACACACACCCATCATGTGCTATGTTTAGTCTTGACGAATCTTTACATGCGACACCTCAGTTATCACGACGCCTAAAGTCTGCACCATACCTTGGCTAAGACGTTAGAGGCTGGCATTAATTTACAATGACTGAGGTAGGCGGGGCAGGGAGTGATCTAGCGAACACCATGGAGGAGGACCTACATCTGTCAGACAGTAGTTCCAAGGCAGACAATCCTAACCCAACAGATGTGGCTGAGGCAAAGTCATGTGAATGGTGTTCAGTAAGAAAGGTAAGCAAAGCATGCGAGAGGTGGCTGGATACACTGGTCAAGGACATGGTGATGAAGCTGGGAACGATAAGAGGCGGAGGAACTACTTACTGCTGGTTGAACCAACGTTTCGAGAGACGAAAGGTTAGATACAACAGTTGTGGCAGTATGCGAATATGTCCAATACCTGGATGACAGGTGAGGGAAGCACCCAGTAACGACATGAGTTACCAAACCTGCGGAAGGATCCACAGTAAGTCGTAGCCTCGCTGGTTGACACGTTATAATTCTTGAGTGTCGGATTACAGTCAATTTAATAAAACTTGGTAAAACTTTTTCCAATACGATTTTGTGGAGAGCCGTAGGCACCTGCCCACTGTGTACTTTCCGAAATCCGGTGATCATATATAGTAATCCTTGAAAAGTAATTCGGATAAAATAACATCAGTAGGAAATTCTAACTAGGCAGTTTTCTGTTGTCAGGGCCAAGAATGTCACCTTCAACCTTCGGTAGACTGAATAGATAGTTCAACAGATTGATATAGGTACCCCTACACTCAGGAATATTAAATAACACAACAGATTAATATCGTCACCCATACATCTAGACGTATTGATTATACTGAATTAATATAACAGGTTAATATAGTCACCCCTAAACCCAAGCATTCTTGATTATGATATCAAGGTGCAAGTGGCTGGACAAGTTATAAAAATCTTTCTTGATTTTGGCTGGAGCGAAGTGTTTTGGAAGGGGGTTGTTGTAGGGTTATAGGGAGTGTGATGAGGAAGAGGAAGTGGGCAACCTTCAGCCATCCCTTTCCTGAGTGTAATCATCACTTGTGAATAAAAAAAAAAAATCGTTTTATTCGCACTACTTTTATAGAACTATATTTTTTTACATAACATTAAAAAAATTTATTTAAATTTTCAAAACTCTAGTAATACTATTAGTATTCAACTTCCAAACATATCTTAAATACTATAAATCATATATGAATAAGATGAAGGAAATGCAAATACTAGATTGTGTTGAAGTCTGATATTTTTGGCGTGAAAAACAATTCTTATAACGTGATATATCAAAAGTCGATCGAAATCCACGACTAGTGCCAGTGATCTGTAAATCTTTCTTGCGTTTTATTCGCTATGTGATTCCTTGCCGAGTCACACTATACAACCAAGTAACAGCTAATGTCACCAACAGGCAATTCTCAAGCTCCGGTTGCTCGTCCAATAATGAATTTTATTCTATGATTTATAAACCACAAACGCGGAACCAAGTAGTCATAGACTCTGCCACCCAAGATCTAAATTCCAAACAAGACATTTATAATGATGAACTCTTTCTTATTACACATCATCCCGATCCCAATAGGTTGTGGGCCCCTAATCCCTTGTAGTTCTGTGTTCTGCAGTTGTGGGGTACTCCTGCAGTCATTTAGCTATGACTATCGTACAATAACGGATTCTTATCCATGGAAAGTACTTACGACAGCATAACAGACTATGATGGAAAATTAAACTTGGCAATTTTCTGTTGTCAGCATGAAGAATATTGCCATGAATCTTCTTCGGATTGAATGATTAATATGATAAAGTAATATAGTCACGCCATAATCCAGGTGGCTGAAAATAAAGTTATAAATGACTTTCTTGATTGTTAACTGGAGGGAAGGACTTTAGGAGGGGTTTGTTTTAAGGAATGTGATGAGGAAGAGAGAGGAATAGGAAAGGTGAGCAGCGGGCTTATAGGTCCTGGGGTTCGACCTAGCTGCTCTGTTGTCCACCTAAGTATGTATATGCACAGAGTAGCGAGGTTCATGTCTGGTACTTGGCTACGGCAAATGAAAGCCTGTTCTCTGGTGTGCCATTACCGGCACATTTGGGGTTCTTTGAGTGATGGAGCATTTTGGTGGATGTGTTTGTGACGTACGATGTGGACCAATTTTGGGCTGTTGGTTACTGATGTTTTAGATCTATCTACTGCCACGGTAATAATGGCCTCCAACCGTTAAGTTATAACTCCCGATCTAAAAACCTTGAACAGCCTCAGGTGATCAAGGTAATTCCTATAACGTACACAGTCTCACTGTACGTATGGGCCTCGACCTGCCTATGGCTTTGGGTTTTCACGATTTGCCAAGTCCATGTCTGACACGATGCTACTGTCTATGACACCGCGTTCTCCGTTGCCTGGCTATCTTCCCTGAGATGTAATAGTACTGGTACAGGTTGTATGAGTCCCTCTCAGAGAAACAGCCGTTACTCTGTGTACTGTATAATGGGGAGAGAGAGAGAGAGAGAGAGAGAGAGAGAGAGAGAGAGAGAGAGAGAGAGAGAGAGAGAGAGAGAGAGAGAGAGAAGAGAGGGAGAGAGATTCAGCTAATTGTTGTGGCGTCATCTGTGAACGACGCAGGCAAATAAAACTGACACCAAGCATCCCTTACAAAATAGGCTGACATAACACCAGTTTCGAGAAACAATGGCTCCCAAATAAGCGTTAAAAACTAAGACCGGTAAATAATCTACATGACGCCATTTAGGCGATCAAAAATACATCCACCGGGCGGTGGACCACAGGTTATTCAAGAAGTGTGTGTCATTAATTTTGAACAATAAAAAAATATCCCAGTCAATGTTTTCAAAAATTATTGTCTATATATCATATAGTATACTTTACCACTGGAGATATAAAAGATAATTCCAAGCAATCCGTTTCCGTAAAAACAATTTTTTTTAATAATGATAATAACTAAAATAAAAAATATCCTAAATTCATTAGAAAGATAAAAAATTAGGAAACGCTTGGAAGGGGTGACTTTAAATATTATAACTAACCATAGAAGGGGAGACTTGTACCTCGTACCTGGCGCTTATTGATAAGTAAATCACATTAAAGAGCAAATGAAAGGTGACTGGTTTTATAGTCTTTGTCTCGATTGGTTTACCATGTTGTGTCGTAAAACATTTCATATTTCTAGTTCATTCTAATTAATGTACGACTTTTCTCTGAAGGTAAAATGTGATATTCTAATGGATCCTTCGTTGATGTTCCACAAATTCTGGACTTTGGCCCAGTTGAAACAGAGATATCAAGAGAGGTTCCATGGGTAAGGCCTCTGAGGTTTTGTCTTTTGGAAACTTTGATCGACTTTTGCAATTATAGGTTTTTCCATCGTTTTAGTTATCAAACTGTTTTGCTGAACCTCACACTTTCCAATGTTCCATTAAACAACATCACTGTAGGTCGTTGGTCTTTGTGACTGAAATGTAAATGTGTGGATATCGGTGTGAAGAGTTTGTGAGAGTAAGCCGAACATATCTTTTTATTCTTCTCTATCATTGCGGAACTTTATCAAGATGAGGAATACTGGATATGTACAATACTCACATCAGCAGGCAGGTTGATTCTTCCTAAATAACCCATTAGATAGTAGGTCGTTGACAGCAGCCGCCCAGGGTGGGTGGTACTACCGTCCTGACTGAGGAGCGGTAAAGTGGTGCCTGGAGGAACCATCTTTCACTCGCCATGTCACGATTGCTGGACTTAAGTTTGTCTCATCCAAACGAGGCTACCGGGATAGTCCTGCCATCTTCTTACAAGCACCACACACCTACTCAATCCTCACATATTTTCTTCGCTTATTTTCTACTCATAAGTTCTCTTGTCTCCTTCTATCCGCAAAATCGCTTTTAAATATAATCATGAAAAAGTCCAACAAACCTACTGGGCATCGTGGGGTGCTAAGAATCTCCAGATTCCCACCTGACACCCACAGCAGTAGTACCGACCTGTCCCACGACCTCTCACTCACTGACACACCTTACTCTTTTTCTATCACGTCTCTTCTGTTGAACACCATCTCTCCAGTACCTCTCCTAATATCATACTTCTCTCCTATCCTCAATTGTCTAATGATGGTCTCACTCGCCCCTTTAACATTTTCAACTATAATCACCATTCACGATTCGGGTTCAAAGGTGGTGTCTATGCTTAGTACAACACCAACATACCTGCAGCACGCCTCAAGGACCTGCAGTCCCCAAACTTTGATGTTGTGTGGCTCAAGGTCTGTCTTCCAAATACCCCTCTTCTCCTCTGTTTCGTCTACTGCTCTCTTAATTCCACATTCTCTACGTCTTTTTCCACTTTCTAAACCCCTACCATGAGATTGTGACATTTCCTCACCCGTAAGCCGAGATTTTCCACGTAAGAATAAGCTATCTTTCACCATAGAGAAAGGTTGAATTCCTCCCATACGGATGGTGGGGGGATTGATGCCCTTATGATTTTCATTCTCAATGATCTAAAGCAAATCATTTCCCACCCTACAAATATTACTGACCACTGTGATCACTCTCCTAATATTCAAGATCTGTTTTTCACCTCTAATCCATCCTGCTCTAAGTACACTATCTTGCTCCCAGCTGGTTCAATGATCATACTCTCATAAATGCATCTAATACAACGGCATCTCCCCCTTCAGCAGCCTCTTCTCAGCGTAAATATTGGCACTTTCAACAAAGTTGACTGGAATAACTCACGTAACTTCTTTTCTGACTTTCCTTGAATAAATTACTCTCTTCTGTGAGGATGCTTCTGTCTCCGCCAAACGCACAGCAGAGGTTACTGTTACGGGAATGGAAGCATTTATCCCCTCTTCCTCCAAAACGACTTCTTTCATTCCATAGATCAACCATTCCTGTTCTGAGGCCATTCAGGCAAGGGATCAGGCATATCGGGCTTGGAAGAACTCTACTTCCTCCGCCTCCCACTCAGCATTTATCACTGCCCGTAATCACTGCAAGTACGTGTTCCGTGAGGCGACGCGTTCTACAACGTTACGATCTTTAAAGAGTTGTTCAAAAGTTCATTTAATGAGAAAATACATTATCAATATTTTGCACTTACATGAAACACTAAAGTCTGTCAAAATTTTCCACAATGTCTTCCAGTGGTTTTTACCATCGGTATCTGCATTAGCATACTGCTGAGAGTCTGCGTTGTCTTTCATACATATCCTGGTTTGTGAAACACAAGTAAAGTTCATAATCTGATTGAACTTTGGATCGCTTGAATTTGCTCAGATATCTGTCCCTCTGACGTACGTGGTCCAATACTGAAGCGGTAATCTATGACTCGGTACTTCGTTGAAACTGTACATTCCTGAATGGCGCTAAATCATCCAGAATGGAGACAAATTTGGTCTTGTAGCAGAAAGAACCCTTGAATTTGGCTGATGGTAGTCGTAAAGTCCATTCTGGTAAAATCTTAATCTTTCAGTATCTTTGAACTTGGTTTATTTACGGGTCCTGAGGTCGTTAAGACTGTCAACGGTAATTTGTAAGCACCAATCAAAATAATATCGCCTTCAGGTCTTCACACTAAGACGACATGCGATCTTTGTGTACACACCTCCGCCTTCAGGACAGGTCGACCATTGTGATCCAAATTTATAGTTTTCATAACCACTACGTCTTTCTGTAGTTCACTCAAAAGACATATCCATCGACGGCTCTAGGTTATATAGGTAGCAGAAGAGATTGAATGAAGTTGGTGATAACAATCTAAGACAGCAGAGTGCATGAAGCATACATCGAGTGAGGTCAAGACCGCCTTAATGATCTTGAATCTAGTAGTAACATAGATTCAATGCAAAAATGGCGAACTTTAAATGTCGTACACAGAATGAAAACTTTTTTTTTTTTTTTTTTTTTTTTTTTTTTATACTTTGTCGCTGTCTCCCGCGTTTGCGAGGTAGCGCAAGGAAACAGACGAAAGAAATGGCCCAACCCCCCCCCCCCCCATACACATGTACATACACACGTCCAGACACGCAAATATACATACCTACACAGCTTTCCATGGTTTACCCCAGACGCTTCACATGCCTTGCTTCAATCCACTGACAGCACGTCAACCCCTGTATACCACATGACTCCAATTCACTCTATTTCTTGCCCTCCTTTCACCCTCCTGCATGTTCAGGCCCCGATCACACAAAATCTTTTTCACTCCATCTTTCCACCTCCAATTTGGTCTCCCTCTTCTCCTCGTTCCCTCCACCTCCGACACATATATCCTCTTGGTCAATCTCTCCTCACTCATTCTCTCCATGTGCCCAAACCATTTCAAAACACCCTCTTCTGCTCTCTCGACCACGCTCTTTTTATTTCCACACATCTCTCTTACCCTTACGTTACTTACTCGATCAAACCACCTCACACCACACATTGTCCTCAAACATCTCATTTCCAGCACATCCATCCTCCTGCGCACATCTCTATCCATAGCCCACGCCTCGCAACCATACAGCATTGTTGGAACCACTATTCCCTCAAACATACCCATTTTTGCTTTCCGAGATAATGTTCTCGACTTCCACACATTTTTCAAGGCTCCCAAAATTTTCGCCCCCTCCCCCACCCTATGATCCACTTCCGCTTCCATGGTTCCATCCGCTGACAGATCCACTCCCAGATATCTAAAACACTTCACTTCCTCCAGTTTTTCTCCATTCAAACTCACCTCCCAATTGACTTGACCCTCACCCCTACTGTACCTAATAACCTTGCTCTTATTCACATTTACTCTCAACTTTCTTCTTCCACACACTTTACCAAACTCAGTCACCAGCTTCTGCAGTTTCTCACATGAATCAGCCACCAGCGCTGTATCATCAGCGAACAACAATTGACTCACTTCCCAAGCTCTCTCATCCCCAACAGACTTCATACTTGCCCCTCTTTCCAGGACTCTTGCATTTACCTCCTTTACAACCCCATCCATAAACAAATTAAACAACCATGGAGACATCACACACCCCTGCCGCAAACCTACATTCACTGAGAACCAATCACTTTCCTCTCTTCCTACACGTACACATGCCTTACATCCTCGATAAAAACTTTTCACTGCTTCTAACAACTTGCCTCCCACACCATATATTCTTAATACCTTCCACAGAGCATCTCTATCAACTCTATCATATGCCTTCTCCAGATCCATAAATGCTACATACAAATCCATTTGCTTTTCTAAGTATTTCTCACATACATTCTTCAAAGCAAACACCTGATCCACACATCCTCTACCACTTCTGAAACCGCACTGCTCTTCCCCAATCTGATGCTCTGTACATGCCTTCACCCTCTCAATCAATACCCTCCCATATAATTTACCAGGAATACTCAACAAACTTATACCTCTGTAATTTGAGCACTCACTCTTATCCCCTTTGCCTTTGTACAATGGCACTATGCACGCATTCCGCCAATCCTCAGGCACCTCACCATGAGTCATACATACATTAAATAACCTTACCAACCAGTCAACAATACAGTCACCCCCTTTCTTAATAAATTCCACTGCAATACCATCCAAACCTGCTGCCTTGCCGGCTTTCATCTTCCGCAAAGCTTTTACTACCTCTTCTCTGTTTACCAAATCATTTTCCCTAACCCTCTCACTTTGCACACCACCTCGACCAAAACACCCTATATCTGCCACTCTGTCATCAGACACATTCAACAAACCTTCAAAATACTCATTCCATCTCCTTCTCACATCACCGCTACTTGTTATCACCTCCCCATTTACGCCCTTCACTGAAGTTCCCATTTGCTCCCTTGTCTTACGCACCCTATTTACCTCCTTCCAGAACATCTTTTTATTCTCCCTAAAATTTACTGATAGTCTCTCACCCCAACTCTCATTTGCCCTTTTTTTCACCTCTTGCACCTTTCTCTTGACCTCCTGTCTCTTTCTTTTATACTTCTCCCACTCAATTGCATTTTTTCCCTGCAAAAATCGTCCAAATGCCTCTCTCTTCTCTTTCACTAATACTCTTACTTCTTCATCCCACCACTCACTACCCTTTCTAAACAGCCCACCTCCCACTCTTCTCATGCCACAAGCATCTTTTGCGCAATCCATCACTGATTCCCTAAATACATCCCATTCCTCCCCGACTCCCCTTACTTCCATTGTTCTCACCTTTTTCCATTCTGTACACAGTCTCTCCTGGTACTTCCCCACACAGGTCTCCTTCCCAAGCTCACTTACTCTCACCACCTTCTTCACCCCAACATTCACTCCTCTTTTCTGAAAACCCATACTAATCTTCACCTTAGCCTCCACAAGATAATGATCAGACATCCCTCCAGTTGCACCTCTCAGCACATTAACATCCAAAAGTCTCTCTTTCGCACGCCTGTCAATTAACACGTAATCCAATAACGCTCTCTGGCCATCTCTCCTACTTACATAAGTATACTTATGTATATCTCGCTTTTTAAACCAGGTATTCCCAATCATCAGTCCTTTTTCAGCACATAAATGAAAATGAAAACTAATCTTAAAAAATTAAAACGCCATATGATCTTACAAAGTTAATGTTGCATTACTGTATAGTAGTATTTTGTTTTGAGTATGTTATGAAAACAAATCTCTTTATAAGGCAAGAGAATACATTTATTTTCTATATAATGATAAATATATATGGTACGCTTGGTAAATCTGAAGATGAAAATTAGGAAACATGTGGACGAGATGACGTTAACGTTTCGGCAGAAAGTATGTTTCTGGAGCTCAAGAATGATGTCAAGTTGACAGCGTTACTGACTGATTCATTGAAGTAAAACACTGCAATATACGAGAAGAATTATAACAAGGCTATTTCATCCCTACTTCGATCCAACAACATCCCTCTGAGGACTCACGTAAATACCAAATTACTGCATTTTACATAAATTACATTCATGGTGCAAAGACCGTAATATTTTAACACTAACTCATCACTAAAACAACCCTAGTGAGATATACGCGACCTATGCCAGTGATGGCACACCAGAGAACGGGCTGTCATTTACAACAGCCCAGTGCCAGACATGGACCTGGCTCATCTGTACATACATACTTGGTAGACAACGGAGCAGCTGGGTTGAGCCTCAGGACATATAACAATGCTGCTTTGCTTTTCTGTTGCTACTTTCTCTTCCACATAACACTCCCTACAACAAACCCTTCTCAAAACCCTTCCCTCCAGTTGACCATCAGTAAAGATATGCACAGTTTTATGTCCAGCTCTCTCCACCCTAGCGTCATAATTAAGACGCCTGAATTACGGTGACAATATTGAAGACAATATTCCTCCACTTGAAAACAGAAAATTACCAGTTTTAATTTTCTATCATAAATCTTTATTCTATCCTAATTTTCCATATATAATGATTTTCAGTTTTAATTTTCTATCATAAATCTTTATTCTATCCTAATTTTCCATATATAATGATTTTTTTGAGAATGTACATTTCCCCTTGATTTACAAATATCATATATGAATGACCTTGCAAATCTAACTCATTATTGTCAGCAGGTCGGAACGAAATGCAGAATTGTAAGTCATCCACTCCATGTTTTACACAATACACGCATCCACGGTAACGCCCACAACTTTACAATCACATATGGGTCGACCTGTGCCAGTAATGGCATTCCGAGCACACACCCGACCCGTGCTGGTACTGGCTCACTCATGAACAGGCTGATACTGACAAGATTTCCTGCCAGGCTTAGTCTTGACAGATCCTTATGCACAAACACACACACACACACACACACACACAACCTACAACCCACTGGTATCGGGAGGACGTACAGTAAGAAACAGTTCATCATTGTAAATGTCTTACTGTTTCGAAATTGTAACTTGGGTGGACTCTTGTTTGTGTCTTATACGTCACTGATTTATGACTGGTGTCTGAAAATCTCCTGGAGGTGACATCAGCTGTTACTTATATATTGTAACCGCCAGAAATCGCAGTCAGTGATGGTAAGTCGTGTATATGTAACGATCAATGAAGGAGGAAAATGGCGAGGTGATAAAAGGCAGTGATGAGATGAAGATGGCAGAGTAATTTGAAAGACTGTTGAACAATTTTGAAGATAGAGTGTCAGATGTAGGGTGGTTGGGTTGAGGAAGTATGCGAAGTGTTATGGCAAGCAGTTTGGTAAAGAAGGAAGAGGTGAAAGCCTTGCTACATACAATGTAGCAAGGCAATGTAGCAAGCAGCTGGAGCGGAAGGTTTTGCATTTGAATTTCTTAAGAAAGCGGGTGACTGTGTTGCTGATTGGTTATGCAGGATTTTCAATGTATGTAATGATCTTGGTGAGGTACTTGAAGATTGGCTGAATGCATGTATAAAGCCACTTGATGAATGCGTTGGGGTACAAGGGTGTGTTCGAATTACAGGGGTGTAATTTTGTTCAGTGTACCTGGCAAGTTGTCCTGCAGCGGTGATTGAAGGGACAAAGGCACGCACACCCCCATAAGACTGGGAAGTGGTAGAGGATGTGTGGATCAGGTCTTTGCTTTGAAGAACGTGTGAGAAATAATAAAGAGAAACACGGCTTTGTACGTGGCATTTATGGGTCTGGAGAAAGGAAATGAGAGGCTTTTAGTTTTAAAATATTTTTGTCTAGATATACAGACAAAGCATTTCAGTGAGAGTGTGGATGAAGGGCAGATATCTACTAGTGGTAGGTGGTTATGTGCACAAGACAGGGTTGGTAGATATGTGGAAGCTGCTACGAACAGGAGAGACATTAGAAGGGAGTTTTTGTCGACAGTAAGGCGTGTGTGTCAGTGAGCAGGAAGGAGGTCGAGTTGTTGCAGGTGGAGGTAGGTCTGTAGCAGGGGCGTGTGTCACAATAGCTGTTTTCTTAATGTATGGGAAGGTGATGGAAGTGTACAGCCTGCAGGGGTTGATGGGGCCCGGGAAGCGTTTCAGTTGTTTGCTGATGACACACAACTGGTGGCAGGTTCGAACGAGAAAGTGAAGAAGTTGGTGTCCGAGTCTGGGAAAGTGTGTAAAAGGAGAAAGTTGGCCGCGTGTTTGAATGGAGAAAACTTGAAGGAAGTTGGGTGTTGTAGATACGTATGAGCGGGTATTGCAGCGAATGGAACCACGGAAGCGGAGATGAATCTTTGGACGAGCGAGGGGACGAAGGTTCTGGAAGCATTGAAGAACGTGTCGTAAAAGAAACCGCTGTCTAAGAGGGCGAAAATGGGTATGTTTGAAGTTATAGCAATCCCAACGATGTATGGATGTATGAACTAGGTCGTATGAAGCAGCCGGGGAAATCACGGAGAGGTCTGTGGGGGACCTGGCTGTGGATAGGGAGCTGTGGTTCCAGTGCATTACACATGACAGAGAAACGATTTCAGCAAATAAGGCATTTTCTTTGTTCGTTCTTGTCGCTGATGGCGAACAAGTATGAAAAAGAATATAACAAATCGTGGGTGCTCCGAAACCTCGATGTGCCTCCGAATCAAAATAAAAAAAATCAAGTCCTTTACTAACGCTTCATAAGTTTCGTTACTGGAAACTTTGGTCGGGTTTCACTATTACCGGTTTTCACCACCTTAAATATTGAACAATATTAGTTAACCAAATTTCCGTTATCATATTCAGCAAATGTCCAATCATTAGTCTTATGCTTACTTTATAATGGTAATGAATGTACTTGGGGTGCAGAAACACACATTTCAAGCCGGCGCTTTATTGGATGGGTAGAAAGATAATGAAATAATACAAGCATTTTGGGTGTAGGTACGAAGGCGAGGTAGGTGCACGTTTGGCAGGGTTCTCGTGGCACTGGTGTTGGTGTAGGTAGTAGGGAAAGTGTTCCGTGGGAGAGCTGTGAGGCTGCCGGGTCTCGTGGAGCTTCTGAAGGTAAAAGGAAGCATTGCAGACACAGGTTCTGTATCAAAGGAGAGGTTTCTGTCCGTGCTGCAAGCGGGTGTACCCGTAGTATTACCTGATTCTCGAGACAGACGCTGGTGATGTCCCACGATAGTCCTGTCGAAGGAGCAAGATTCAGAGTACTTTGGATGAAACACCACAGAAAAAATCAAGCCACAACTCATCTAGTTCACGTTCCAAACGCTGGGTGCCCCTTGGTGTCCAAGGAATAGTCAAGTGCTTGATTGCCAGGGTATTTAAGAAGCGAGTCACGACCGTTACAGTGTGCCCCTGAAGGTTTAGAGATTACCTTAAGCTAAAGTCAGAACTGGGTAACTAACGGTCAAACGAGGTCACACTAGGATGCTGACTGTTAGTGAGTTAATGACAGTAGACCAGATATGGCCAAGCTGTGAGTATATGATTTCATCCCATGGTAGTGTGATCTCATAATCCAATACTCGACAACTGTCTCAAATCTATCGATGCTGCACACTCACTCTGGATCATTCAACAGGATATGTTATTCTGTGTTCTTCTTATCACTCAAAAGGACCTAGCCTTTCTCGGTCCCTTCGGTGGACACCTATCTCCTCGACTTCCATTTTGGCCTCGATCTGAGTTGGTTCAGAATAGCAGCAGCCCTGTACATACGGCCACACCTGCTGTATCTTGTCTTTCTTCTCGCGAAACGTTGGTTCAGCAAGAAGCCGCTCCTCCGCCACTTATCGTCCCTGGCTACATCCCCGTCATTTTGTCCACTGCTTATCTTTCTTACTAAACACCATTTGATAACTTTCAGCCCCTGCCATAATTGCCTAGGAACCGCTGTCTTATATCTGCCGGTCCAGTTCTATAGCGTTCAATAGCTCACGATCTATTCCTCCTGCCACTGCAACCACTTGCCCATGGTTTGTTTGTCTGTTAGATCGTCGGACCTCTGCTTAGTCCGACACGGGCCTTTGCCTGTCCGCGGCCCGTTCCCTGGTTTTAAAGTACGACATGTTCAAGGTCTTCAGAAGGAAAGGCTACCACTCTTGTGTCACTTCGCTGTCCAGCACGTAGTGTTCCAGCTGGTGCTCCGACGGCTTTGATGACACCGTCAACTGTTTGCCAGATGCTTAATTTTGTCTTTCGGGAGGCTGTGTTGCAGAGCTTTTGACTGATTGATTGATACGTTTATTGACAACAAAGTATATAACCTCACAGGGAAGAGGGGATATAGGTTATAACCACCCAAGGCCGCTGATGACCCAGCTCACAAAACAGAAAATGATACATACAATAATTACAAAAACATACAATGGCTGTAGCCATTTGTCGAAGTTCGTTCCCCATCATGGCGGAGAGTTGTTTTGCTCGGATCTTTCGGCCCCCCAGCAGGGCTGCCAGACCTTCTGCAAAATTGGTGAGGATATTGGTAATGTCCGACGGTTGGATCATGCCGCTCGGGATTGTCTGCTCTTTCTTCGCCCATGTCTTGGGTGGCGCGGGTGGCTTCTCTTGTGTGGCGTTGGGGGAAATTGAAGGGAGCTCGGGGAACTGTTTTACATCTCGTGGGGCCGGAGGCTGCTGCTGTTGCTGCCTTCTTTTGCTGGCCAAAACGAAGGTGCTTGGAGGGGCCGACTGGCATTCGGTGGCAGCCTGTTTGGAGGGTGGAGGGGGCCGGAGTGGCTGGCGTGCACTTTCTTTGTCCGCTCGGGGCAGCCCAGTTTCTGAGTGGTGCTTCCCTCCGCTGATGGTTCATTTGGGCTTTATTTTCTCGCCCTTCTTCAGCTTGGTGAAGCACAGTTCTCTTTTGTGTTTCCGTGTGAATATGGCGCATATCTTATGGTTTGAGCACCTTGACTGGTGGTGGCCGAACCTCTATCAGCAGTAACATGGGAAGGGTTCCCGCTTTTAAGGCTTCATCTCGAATTTTCGCCAGGTTTTTTGGTCTATGTGACTCGGTGTAGGTCCATAAAGAGTAATGAGAACCTGCAGAGTCTGTGCTGATTTGTCTGTGAGCGGAGTGGTTGTACACGGGATCCATGGGCATTTCCTCGAGTTACTTCAGTACCACGGATTTGGTCACTTTCATGGCCGGGTCTAGTTTCGCGGACATGGTTGAGTCCTTTAGAAGGACATCTAGGGCAATAGCGGAGGAAGCGTCTTAGGGGGTCATCTTCCCAATGAGGTTAGGTCTGACGGTAAACTTGGGACTGAGCAACTTCTCTGTGCCAGTGATAGTTGCATAAGCCGTTGTTGCCTCTGTGGTCAAAATCCAGAACTTGGGAAGCGCCGGAGTGGAGCTCGTGGTGGCGGTGGTTTTGGTTGTGGTTGTGGCGGTCGGAGCTCCTGGGGCGTTCGGGGAAAATGCAGTTTCCCGGGGAATAACGGCGGCGTTTTCTATTTTCAACATCCTCTTTCGTCGACGATGGCGATGGCATTTTTGGTGGCGGTGATCGAGGAGCAATCAGGGACAGGCAGTCGGTGGTCGAAGCGTTGGCGGTGATCAGAACAGGGGCGTCGGTCTTCGCTTTGAAAACCTGGTTCAGTCGTTTGAGGTTTTTCGCCTTCCTGGTCATCAGGCAAGGGTCGTCCACACACAGGCGAGGATCACGGTCTCGTCCACTCTCTTGGCGCTGCAGGAGGAGGGGGCGCCCCGGTCTAGGGAGAGGAAGACCTCCATACTGGCCTAAGGAAGAGAAGAGTCACCCGTTAGACCAGCTTTACACACCGGAAATCAAACCAACTTCGGAGGCTTTATGAAGAGCCTCCCCTACCAGCCCTACTTTCCTACGACCCTCATCCGTGGGTGCTTCTGCGCGATCATAGAATCCCACAGCGCCTCAGTAGGCTGCTGCTGACCCTTTTTGCGCACAAGAACCCACTCTGAGATGCTCGTCACTCCGGGCGCAAGCTTGCTGTCCGCTGTCAACCGGGATCAGCTGTTTAGCTGGAGCGAAGTGCTGGAGCTGGAGAGCGGGTGCTCTAGCTGGTGAAGACTTCTCGCTGTGATTGTTGTCTGCAGACTGCCGTGTTGCCAAAGGCTTGCTGCAAACCTGAGGAAGTAAGGTAACTGAAGCGTCGTCAGCTTGCCCACCATCAATGCCACTTACCAAGGATATGGTGCAAAGTGAGGAGTTGTCAGTCTGCCCAACACCAGTACTCGCCTAAAGTATGAGGGTAAAAGCTAAGGCGTCGTCACCAGGCCTTTGAGATGTCGAGTCCAAGCCTTTCACAAGCATCTGATCAATGGTTGGGAATAGCGAGATTATCATCGTCACCAGAGCTGTTGATCATCACACCATCAGCATAACTAACGGGAAATTGTTTGGTGTTCTTGGTCAGGCAATGCCGGATATTAGACGGTTATCGGGTGTGCCATTACTGCCACAAGTGTGTGTATGCTCGGGGTGCCATTCTTGGCACAGGGTGGCACATGTGTAGTGGGCTCTAGGTGCATGTGTGCCTTATGTAAAATATGATCCACTGTTTTGTCCGTTCCTCCGATCAACTTGTTTCTCTGGAACACGACAGATGACCAACCCAGGGTCCATTCAAGCTAATTTATACAAAACTGCATGTTGAATGGTAACACTAAAAGCAGCTTAAAGATTTGGGAAAAAGAAATATTTTTTCTAATAAAAATTTAAAAATGTGGTGATACAGTTATGCACATACATGTGTATAAACCCATGTAGATCATGATCCAGAAAAGCCTTCGTTATATATGGCGACACATAAATGTATACGTATTTTCTGTAAGCGTCAAAAACAACATCCGAAGAAAACGGTGTTTATGTAGAGGGAACTTCAACAGTATGCTTATTACATTAGAAACATTGACAAACTGTGTCTGAAATTTAGTATAACAATCAAATTTTGATTATCTATTAACATATAAGTAAAGCATCAAGGAGGACATGCAAGCATGCTTGAACACCCACCCAATAATGCCTCGATTATAAACTTTCAGACACAAATTACATAATGCTTTACAAAATCAATACAACTTTTTATAATGCAAGTTACATTGTTATAAGCTATCTAAATTTACTCAGGTAACATTAAATGTGCACATTACCAGAAATACTAAAATCTAGTATCAAAATTTTCCAATTTCAAAATTCTTTAATGGTAGTTTGATTTATCAAATAACAGGTTTTTTCTTAAAATTTCCTACACCTTTATTTCTAAACTCTTCACTTTCATTACAGTCCATTACAACATGATGCAGTGTATGAAACTTAACCCCATTCATAATCTACAAGGAATTCCATCATGGTATTCAGAATAACCTCAATATCAATTGTAACCTAATCTCATGTGGATAATCTATGAATCAATAGTAATCGAACTTCCTTCATATGTTGTATTAGTATTCTCCATTACAATGCTAAACACAAATAATATTTTAACTGATCCCCGATGATAGCACATATCGAAGACTTTCCTGTGTACTCCTACAAAATGATTACCCTCAACTCTGACGTTCATCAGCCAGCCCAGGCCTTTTTTTTATATTCGTACGCAATATATGTGTATAATTATAAGGCTAAAATATATTCACAATCATAACATTCTTAATTCTTCTCTTTTGATCACAAAACTTTAAGCATGACTATATAATACTGAAATACTAATCTTCATAAATATTTCAGAGCACTTGCTACCTGTTATGACACACTAACTCACACACTTCTTGAAAAACCTATGGTCCACCGCCCGGTGGATGTTATTTTTAATCGCCATAGAATGGCGTCATGATAAATGTATGAATGGTTTGATACTGAATCACTGACTATGTGTATGAACTGATATTATGATTAGTCTCACTGATCACTCTCTTATTTTGATTGTTTTAAACGCACTGACGGACTCATGAACCTAGCAATCAATCGGCCCCAAAACACAAATAACCGACCCACCATCACAAAATGTGACACCGAAAAGAGGTGACAGATAATGTCACTAGCAGGAGATTCTGGCACACCTGTAGTCCGCCCAGCTACATGTATTGATCTCTACGTCACGAACGTGAGGCCCGGAAAACAATAACAGGCTTTGTCACAGAAAATCTACATAATACGACATGCACAATGAGGGAACAGTCTTTCTGCCCAAGCTCCAGCAGCGTCATGTGCTAGAGGATTAAACATACACAGAGCAGGATCAAGATTTTACTGGGGCGTTAGTGTTCGAGCAGTCATTACTACTGGCACAGGGCGGGCTACGGCCCGTGTATAACTGTACTGAAATAGTCTTTTAGGCAGATGAGTGTCGTGTTAAATGTGATAAACTGCTTCATCCCTTCTCCCACTACCTAAATTAGAAAAATGTATGTCAAAAGAGAATTGCTAACTAGCGATGCCACTGAACGAAAGTGTTATGGCAGCATTATTATTACAGGGGCGTCCATTTGTTCTTCCACACAAAAGTGGAACGGAGACAGACTTTTCCGGAGACATTAGCCTAATTTTGATTACTCCATCACAGATTTTCCAGATCTAGATATTGGTGTATAGTTATGTGGTCGTGCAGCATCAATGGCAGCTCTGGGAATCTGGATAACAGATGCTTCCTCATATGCTGGCATTGTTCCCATTCGAAAAATTTCAGGAAATTCAAAGAGCTCTCCAGTGAGATATCATTTGGTATGGAATATCACCACTTCCTGGAACCGTCTTTCGACAAAGACTTAATGCAGAATCCACTTCCTTCCTCACAAACGAGAAGTTGCATGAGAAATTTGCAAATCCTCTGCGTTGTCACGAAGATGGTTTTCGTTCTCTTATGGAAGATGGAAAATATGGCATAATATGATGTAGAGATCCCTACCATGGAGGCAACAAGATTAATGGTAACATCCAACTCATTAATCATAAATCATCCACAAGTCTTCTGAGCGAGACGGGAGACTGGATTTAACCAATGGTCTTGTGAACTTTGTCCTTTGTGCTAAGGATGTTCCTGAAATTAGTTAAAAGTGTTCCTGAATCTACAGGGAACACGTAATGTATCTATGAAATGCGTTTGGCTTCATTAAGCACCATCCTTACCTTGGCACGGATCCTTTTCAATGAACTTGGGTCGCATCCCTTTGCCATCGTTTCAGCTACCTTAATGTAGCTTTTCTCATCCTTACAGCTTGTTGGCACTCATCTGACCACCAAGATGGAAGGTGTCAACAGTGTCCATATTTTGAGATTGACATATCTGCTGCAAGGTGAATTCTGGATGTCAGGTGGTCAACGGCGTCTTGGACAGACTGAAAATGCCCGGCAACCTCCTAAAAGACACGCTCAGCAAGTCTGGTCAGCACAGTCCAGTCGCCAGTTGCTAGGATCCAACTTGTTTAGAAGCGGGTAGTGATCGCCTCCGTGTAAGTTACGACCCACATGATTTGCCATGCAAGTTCTTCCTTCTTGGACAGACAGATAATGCTGGCAAAGTCCTGCAATACACGCGAAGCAGGAAGTCCAGTTGGGACGGTCCAGTCGCCAGAGATGTATTCTTCCTGTTAAGATCTAACTTGTTTAGAATCGGTAAGAGGTCGCTTCCATGTGTATCTTCCATGACTCGCCATGCAAACTCAAGCTCAATGTTGGAGTAAGTCCCCCTCTGGGTATGTGGATGGGCTGGAGAATTTGTGACGAGTTTAACGGCAGTCTGAATTGCCCAAGACTTAGTAAAGGGGGCGACCGTCCAAACTCCCTCTGTCCAGTGTACGGTCTAGTCAGACCAATCGCCATTGCCTAAATCTACAGCGCCGACGCAGGGTTGAGCAGGCTTGCGGGGAATGTCCTGGTGTACCGTATCTCCTCCATGAGGTCCGTTATCACATGTAGATCCCATGGTATCCTCTCTGGGAGAGGTCATCACTTTCCCTAGTCATGATCTCTTGACAACATACACATACTGGGTGAACTGATGCTATTACTAAGAAGTCGCAATTCATATTTAGCGTATCTTCCCTAGCAATCTCACTGCATCTGGGAAATCATGTCCTTTTAGCTGATGTGGTTGCAGTAAGGAGTTCCCCTCTTGATTTCTACCTGCTTTGATGGATGGGGATACAGCTGGGTAAATTTTCATTTCTGCCGAGTCCACCACACGCCACTCCAAGCATTTGGAGATGATGGTGTCGTCCAACTCCCTCTCCGACCGTGACGAGTGTAGTTGGGTGGAGGCTCCAGCTGGAGGGATATCTCTCTCTGCCTTTCGAGAGGGAAGAGATTGGAGACTTGAACGGAGTCTCATGTAGGAACTTTGTTGGTGGTGGTAATCCTCTCTCTCTCTCTCTCTCTCTCTCTCTCTCTCTCTCTCTCTCTCTCTCTCTCTCTCTCTCCTTCATATCAATTCTGTTACTTCAGTCTTGCTGTTTTTGGTGCTAGCTAAAGCTGAAGTAGTGAAATGGCCTTATGCTTTAGTGTGGCAGTATTTGCATGGCTGCTGCTGACTGAACCAACCTAGTCCTTAGCCAAGATGGAAGCCGAAGACGGGTGTCCATCGTAGGGATTAATAAGGGCTTGGTCACTCACAGAATCATGATATCGTGTCACAAAAGCAGTCGGTATGTCTACTTGACAGCACTCAGTGATTTACCTTGAAGGTTAGTAATCATAGTATTGAGGCTAGGAAGAGTCTATCAGTGATTTACCTTCCGAAATGTGAATATATATATTCATTACTCCTTTTCTTGAAAAAATTATCCGTTGCTTTTAAAGATGTGTACGATTCGTTCTCGTATTGTTCACAACGACTTACTGGCACATCCATTTCAATAACAAGAACCTACAGTCCAGAGTGATACTGATCAATGCAGCGCACTAGAGAATAATTTAAGATTTGAAGACCCTAGGAAGCTTTACCCAAACCACGTGATTTGATTATCTTCATTCGGAGGCGAAAAATTTATCGTTACCTATTCCAGGAAAAATTATGAAAATCTCTTTTCAGTTCCTGTTTAGCGTAATCAACATCACGCTATCCACGAACACCGAGAAAAGTATTTGTTTACCTTGAGCCGAGTCCTCACTATCTCATCCATGATATTGATAATATTCACAGCTGTATAACTTTAGTGTTAAAATAAATACTAACAAATATTTGAAAAAAAGTTTTTACAGTAAAATTAATCAATAATTATTCTTTTTATTGCTAAACAATTAGAAGCTACTATATAACACCTATACAATAACTTCTAAAAAGATTGCAAAGGATATAGAATTTATTGGACACGCATTCTTTACACTTCTTGAATAACCTGTGGTCCACCGCCCGGTGGATGTTATTTTTGATCGCCTAAGTTGGCGACAAGTCTATGATGCATCAAGGTATCAATTGCGAAAGATATAGGATATAAAAGTCCTCCAGGTGTGTGTGATGCTAGTCTAGACGGAGGGCGACATCTGATATCGACACTAGTTGCTAGCTCAGCCGAGAGATGGCGCCACAACTGACTGTCTATATGTCCTGGTCACGTTTAGTTTCGCCGATTTCAACAAAGAAAAAGGCGGCGGCACATAACCTGGGCGAAGGAGAATGGAAGAGCTACTCTTGTCTTCAGAATATAACATCAAACATCTAAAGTTCCAACGATTTCCCTATCCCTGGGATGGGGGAGAGAGAATACTTCCCACGTATTCCATGCGTGCCGTAGAAGGCGATTAAATGATAGGCTGAAAATCCTCCCCTCCAGTTTTTTAATTTTCCAAAAGGA
This sequence comes from Panulirus ornatus, assembly GCF_036320965.1. Lineage (NCBI taxonomy): Eukaryota > Metazoa > Arthropoda > Malacostraca > Decapoda > Palinuridae > Panulirus > Panulirus ornatus. The sequence goes on from NC_092227.1 coordinate 87,743,244, forward strand.
ACAGAGAAGGGGGCCAAGTGAGGATATTCCCTCTCAGGCTCAGTCCTCTAGGTAAGCGTGTCAGAGCACATGAAAGTTTTAGATGTGTATGTGTTTAAAAGGGTATGTGATGGGAACGATATGAATGAGGTGTTAAGAGATTGGAAAAAGGAAACGTGAGAAAATATCAGGACAGACTGGGTGTAGAACGGCAAAAAGAGAGTAAACGAAGCACCGGGAGAGGAAAAGGAATGGAAGATATTTAGGAAAACAGAGGTCTGGCATGTGCTAGAGAAGTGTGTGTCAAGCTAAAGGTTGGCAGGTGAGAAAGGGCAACGACAGGTGGGATGGCGAATTAACGCAGTTAGTGAAAGAGAAAAGAGAGGTGTATGGGCGGTATTCACAAGTGCAAATGATTGGAAATTGTACAAGAGAAAGCGGCAGGAGGTAAAGAGGAAGGAGCAGGGATTGAAAAGGGGGCAAATGAGAGCTGTGGAGAATGATCATCTGTCATCTTCAGGGAGAAAAAGATGTTCTGGAAGGTTAATAGTGAGGAAAACAAGAGAACAAATGGTAATATCAGTGAAAGGGACTAATGGGGAAGTGGCAACAGAGAGTGATGAGGTGAAGAGGAAAGAGTTGAGAATTGTTGAATGTGTTTGACGATAGGGTGGTCGATGCAGGGTGCCTGGATTGGTGAGGTGTGTAAAATGAGAAAGTCATGGGAAAGTGGTTTGGTGACCACTACATCATGAAGGTCTATTCATAATGAATGTACTGAACAGCAAGCCAGGTCTGGTAATGAATCCAGTGAGCGTATGTTTCCCCTCAGCCACCTAGTGATGTGTCACAATTGCAGTCACTGTTTTTCTTTGAAGGTTAGTGTCCATAGCTGCTGAGGCTTAGGAGAGCCTATCGATGATGAAATGCGACTGTGTATATTCATTATTACTCATTTCGAAAAAGTTAAGCGGTTTTTTTAAAGATGCGTATGAGTTGGCCCTAACAATGACTTCCAGGTGCATATTTTTCAATAACAAGAACCTGCAGTCCAAATTGACACAGATCAATTTAGCAAAGGCCAGTGTGAGGTTAGAGAGAAGAATTTTCAACTGTTTCCCCTTAACATTACACTGAAGGCCCTGAAAACCCTGTAATCGTCAAAAAATCTACCAAACTTTCTGAAATCAAAAACCTAGAAAGCCTCACCTCAAACAACCCAACCACGTTGATTCTGAGCCACAAATCATAGAATTTGTGGGGTATCAACCATCTTCGAGAATATCCCCATGGAAAATTTTCAACATAGAAAATAGAACTACTCTATTCGAGGAGAAACTATATTAAACAATCCACATTCACTTTCCCTTCAATGTAATGAAACATCACATCAACCATGAGCACGGGAAACGTCTTGTTTACTCCGAGCTCAGAGACCCCAGTCAGCATGTCCACGATTTCTGCCAATATTCATGCTTATATGTAGATAACTATTACCTACAAATACAGTTATAAAGTAAAAAATAGATTAAGCTTTAAATCTTATGTAAATTTTCTTTTGGTGATAAAAAGTAAAAATCTACCATATAATACCAAAACACTTATCTTTAAAAAGAGCGCAACGGATTTATATTTCATTGGTGTCAATATTTGTTACACTTCTTGAATAACCTGTGGTCCACCGCCCGGTGGATGTATTTTTGATCGCCAAAATGGCGACGAGATTAAAATGTCTACTTTCGAGCAAGATAAATCAATAGATTCGAGTCCAGTCTACCCTAAGAGCAATGTCTGATCAGTTTCAGATGCTGGTGGCTTAGCTGATCGATGGTAGAAAAACATCGTATGCCTGTCTACTCTGGTGGTCTTCTGTCTCGACAGGTTTTAAAAAGTAAGAGGCGATGGCACCCGCAAGACATGGGTTCACATAGACGGAGATGCTGTTCTGTGTCTTCAAGAAGAAAAAAGTTACACAAACGTCTGACATTACTTGGCTTTCCGAGATTGCAAAAAGCAGTTAACTGTTGCAGTAATACATAAATACTGCGTCGTAAAGCGGCTGTGGACACATGTAATTAGCATGCTCATACATTAACAAATTCTCAAGATCCTTCGTGACATAATAACAGCTAAAATGTAAGAAAGACTGGAAATGTAGACACATTTCAAATATCCTTCATGAACTTATTCTCAATAAAAAGGAAAATTGCACCGGGTCTTATTATAAAAAAGTATATCTTCCAACTTTTTCACCTACTTAGAGGCCTCTGCCAGTTTCAACTGAATTACCTAGCCTTTCCTAACCTATGGTACCCCACCTTGCCCAACTGGGATAAAAACAAACATCTGATTTATAAAACCCACATAACTTCAAGAGAGAAAAATAAAATGATCCAGCGAGAACCACACTGCTGACAGATGCGTAGGTATGCAGCCTCTTTGTTTTCAACGCAAGGGCAACCAAATAAGCTCTGACCTTAAATGTGTGTTGACTGACCAGGTTAGGTCTGGCATGGGCTCATGTCAATGGTGGTCCGTTGTTGGGGGTGTCATTATTGGCACAGGATGGGTGTGTGTGTTCTCGGGGTGCCATTTCGAGCAGATGCTGGGTGAATGACGTGTGTGTGTGTGGTGGGTAAGATGTCATGAAGAGACCACGTTCAAGTACGTGAGGAAGGTCTGCTGTTATAACAACGCTCATCATTTCAGACGGTGAGGCAAGAAGGAGAGAAGGATACACGACACTCGAAAACCCAGTCATTTTTTTTTTATCAGGTGTGAAATCAGTCTGTCACGTGTACAACTGGCACGTATACCGCACAGTCCATCCTAAGACAACTACTTTTCGCTATCTTCACCTGGCTGAATAATCAAATATACAGCAGCATTTGAGAGAGGCAGAATAAGAACTACTACTGCAAAAACCGCCGGCTCCCTGAATGGGTCTGAATCCGATATATCTCTGCATTCTAAAACAAGACAGTATGAGGAACTTCTATTTGATGAGAATAAGATCCTTCCGCTGATTTTCAGTGGCATCAATATCATCCAGGAATATCTGCAGTAGTTCCAGCTAAGGTATTAAAGGCTTTTCAGTATTATGAAGTGCACTGTTCTCGGGAAGTAAGGACATTTAAAGAATCTTAAGTTACGTAACCTGTCGATTTCGTTTCACTGAAGTGGTACATCTGCCCCCTAACGTTATTTCTTGGCCAGCAGGAGAGCCTTTCTCTTCTAACAGCTCCACTTTCTTCTGGAACCGATACCTCAGATATGGTCTCGGATGCCCTCTACTCTAGATGAACATTAGATGTTGGCTAGACTACTTGCTGTACCAGTGACCTAATCAGCAATGTAATGTCGCAAAGCAAATTGTGGGATCTGCATCACTGAATTCAGACGATTTATTACTCACTGGTCGTCTTTTAAACGGGGCAACAAAACGCATAGTGTCATCTTTATATATCGAGTATAACAATTCAGCTGAAACACCTGTCACTGTGTCGAACATATTCCAATCGAGCCTTCACCTCTAGCCATTACTTATCTATTCTTTCAACATTTGTTGTATGGAAAGCTCAGAGTTTGACAAGCATAAACTTTCCTTTGTGGGTCATTATCTTCGTTAGTTATTTTGCACGCCATCTTGTATGCTGCATAAGTTATCTGATCTGAGGACACAAGGAAACTAAATCTGACGTCATGTTGAGAGTTTGAGTCGGTCGCAGCAGAAGCGGACACAAAACCCGGTGAATTTCGCTCCTTGGCGACATTTGGCATCTTGTCTGACTAGACGGATTTCTCCTTGTATTTCGTCAAGTGAAAGACAATCAATTGAAATCATACTGAATTTGTATCAGTCATTGTTTCAGTGAAGAACATAGCTTAACCACCAAGGAAATTAGTTCGCATTTTAAAGACTGAAATAAAGGGGAAACGAAACGTTATGACAAAATTATCGCCCCATTGTTGGGGGGAGGGGAGGCTGGTAGGGCGTCGGGGAGGTCTTCCAGTTTTGAATATTAGTGATCATTAATCAATCTCCTATGTTCTGCATATGGGATTCTGGGGTTGTCAAAAACAAGGAAAACTTATTACGGCTCGCCTTTGACAAATGGATAAACTTAAGAGGCGAATATATTTGAAAATCTTGTGGCATCGTTGCCAAAACGACTCGGTAAAGTCATAGTGTTACGAGTTCACACTACATATTAGCTGTGTGCCGAATGTTTCTGTTTTATTGTCCCAATGCTTGGCGTGAGTGTAATAAAATCAAATGATAAGCATAATAATAATAATAATAATAATAATAATAATAATAATAATAATAATAATAATAATGATAATAATAAAATCATAGTAATAATAATACAATGAATTTCATAAGAAGAAAGTGTATTGATGGGTGACGCGCTCTTGGCAGATGAAACAAAGGTTGGCTGGTACGGAGGGAGCTAAATGAAATACAGACAAAATGATGTTTTCCATATAAGCTTCACACTGGTTGCAAACAGATGGGCATTTAACAGTTCTTAAGGTCGCGGTGGGTAGGTGGGAGAGGTTGGAAATGAGAATGGATGGGGGAAGTGTCCCCCACAGAAAAAGTTTTTACGCACTTCATAACGTTGCTTAATAGAAACAATAAAACATTTTATGAATAGCAAAGACATTACTTAGTAATTTAGGATAGTATGAACAAATGTTTTGTTTCATCACAGCTGATCAACTGAGTGTTACTCGTGGCATATGTGGTTTCTCTCCCAAGTCCCTCCCGCCCACTTCCTTCGTATAAACCCACTCAGCTCAAGCTCAATCACAGCAAATGTGTAAGCTCACTGTAATCTTTTTCTTTCCAGAATAACATAACATTCCGTTAGTGTTTTTAGAAGCATCTAAAATAAGCAGGGCACTCTTGTAACTGTGGGGGTTATAAAAGTTTCGGTAATGTGCCATTACACGGCAGCGTCTGCTAGCACATCCACCTCGACTTGCTATAGGAAGTAAGTTATTTAACACTTATTAGTAGCTAGCCAAATGCATTCTTGTCTATAAATCGAATAAAACTTAAAAATATAGAGTTATGTGTTGCTCTGCAAAGACAAAGAACACCTGGGGACGCGAGAGGGGGAGATGGTTGCCAGATACCGCATTTCTTGTCCGAAACATTATGCAGAATATGACATCACTACTTTGGGCAAGTGTACGAGCCAAGATGTACGTGGCAACAGTAGTACCGCGGACATCAACTGTACAGGTGAATACGTAGATGGTACGGGAAGGGGCCGTACTATTCGAGTTTAAGTGTGACATTAATTAATGTAGTGAATACGAGAAAATGCCTTTTTTTTTATTCAATATATAATCTTTACAATGCATACTTAAGCGTCCCTATAAGGCAAAACTGCTCGAAATTCAGCTAATTAGCCCGCTAATTAATTGAAAAATTTGTACACTAGACACTTCAAAACCGCTAGATTTTGTAGAAAAATGGCTAAAATAGCAACACTAATGGGAATGGTGATTATATATATATTCAAGAACATAGGAGGAGCAATTTTGGAGCCACTGAATATGAATTGAATGTGTGAATGCATGTTGGAGATGTTCAAGAAATGCTCCAAGACACTAACAAGCAACTACAGACCGATTAGTCTGACATCTTAAGTTAGTAAAATTATGGGATCTCGTGTCACGGCCGCCACACTGCAAAACTTTGACAACCACAACAGTCAGTCAGCATGGAGTCTCTCAGGAAAGTCTGCCTACCAAACCTACTGTCTTTCCATGGAACTGTAACTATGTTGACGATGGCTAACCCGTAGATCTTCTACACCAGAATTTTTAAGATCTTTGATAAAGTTCCACTTGTTCGACTTATTTAAGAAAATTAAGGCCCATTGGATGGATCTGTGCTCCACATATGACTGGCTTTAGGAAAAAATTTGAATCAATTATCATATAATTCCACTACGTGTTGCTGAAACGCGTTTGGTCCTAAGGACACAAACTTGTGCTATCCACCTGTAACAAAGACAAGTACAGTCCATGCAGCAACACTATTTTCATCACGATAATCATTTCAATAAACAGTAAGGGTATGTCAAGCGCCAATTTTTCAACAAAGAAATAGAAATAAACCTGATGAAATCAAAACATTTGTAACAACTGGACTGGTCACATTACTTTTCGGGTGAAGCAATTTGTACATATCTACGAAGAACCCACTCCGTTATTTACACAAGGGCTGCTCTGTGCCAAAAATGGTAACCCAAGCACATACACCAGACTTCTGCTAGTATTAGCATCCCAAGTAAATAAATCCATCCTGTGCCATTAACTGCATACCGAGACTAGACTGTCATTAACATTCCAATGCAGAGCTCAGTCTTGGCGAATCGATATAAACACAGCATAATCTTCCTAATCACAGGTACTGTCATGGGCCTAAGTGACATCGGGCATATCATAGAGGCAAAGAGTGCACGGTCAAATATAATTCTTAAACACCTGGTGATGCTAAATATTTCTCGACCGGTGGTTCAACTTGAAGCTGACACCTTAATCACCCAGGCAGTCGAAAGGCCAAACAACAAAACAACCAACCAAACTTGAAAAGAAAACCTGCTCGTATGGAAAACGATATCAAGTAAAAATGTTACGTAAACTGGACTTACATAGGATGGATCAAAACATGTGCCGTGCAGTAACTAAAAGATGAAAAATCTGACGCACTACAGATAAATCAAGACACGTTGACGACTGTAGCAGACCACTGGAGCACATGGGAACCTTATATATAAAGCCTAGAAACAGTGGGAGAACATATGGTGGATGTCATATAAACCAAACGAACATCGACTCCTTCCTAAGCTTCACCATTATCTATAACTACAGCCTCCACGGCCACTGTCATTACTAAACTCAGTATAGAACACTTAGGTGTTCACTACCATCACAAAAGGAAAAACTACAATACTTAACAAGACATTCATATTAAATACAAGACCAGGAATCCTCGCATGAAACATGACAAATGTGTGACCCTCTGATCATGAATATAGGGCACAAAAATAAATATGAAGCAGTAAAACCAGATCGCAAACACTTACTAGAAACTGTTTAGTCATATGACAAGGATCACTCGAAGCTATTACAAATGTATCTGACGACCACATGCACAAATGCAAAGTCTAACAATAATTCCCAAACTCTCACCACTGTACAGAGATTGACGTTACAAACATTCTCATAACACAAAAGTGCAAGTCACAGTAACGAACCAAAAATTTGTTACAAGTAGTGAGGAGCCACCCGGTGGCCGGGGTTGTATAGTACCAGTAGCGTCCACCTGGAAGTCGGGAAGGTTAGTAACGGCTTCAGAGTCACCCAACACTTTTAAGAGTCTGCTATGTGTCATTCCTTTAGATAGTTCCAACACTTTTAAGAGCCTGCCATGTGTCATTCCTTTAGATAAGTACCTGTCTTTTCTTTCTGCGTCACCCACACGAGAGCTGTTGGCTCTCAGTCCACAAACAAACGATCTCCATCTCATGTAAAACATTTGAAAACACATTACTCACACGACTCTTTATGCCCCGTTACACCAGAGGTCTCAACTTTAATAATGATTTTCCCTCCACATAAATATGGAACAGACATCATCTACATATAAAACACAGTATAACAAGAACTGGTACAGAAAAGCCAAGTTAAACACCTTATAGTTTCAAAAGACATCAAATTATCGAAATACAAATCCCGCCCAATTTATAATGAACAAAAAGTCACACTTGCATATCATGCACTGCTACAGGGGTAACTAACTACAAACTGAATATAAATCGAGAACTGAATCAGAAATTTGGGGAAAACAACTACTTTTCTCCCATCATATTATTACTAGAATATTACCTTATTATAAGGAAGTCTGTGTAATCCAAGAATTACAACGTTTCTACGAAGTTCAAAATAATATAATTTCTTAAAAGAAAATTCAGTTTTTTCGAACTTCATAAAATTCATCAAATCCTTACCTTAAAGTTTGGTGATTCATGTAGACGAAAAACGTTATTCATTAATATCTTACAGTTGACAGGGCTTAACTTTATTCCTTAAATTAAGGTTTCCCGAGTTGGTATTGCTTAATCTTTAAAACCAACTGATATAAAATCAAAGAATACTAAGTCAAAAATCTCACCCAACCCGGTGTAGCAGGCCAATAACAACTGCTCGCGGAAGGACATGTCTATAAGTGGGAAACTACAACCTACTCCTACCTGAGCCCATCTTGCCACCAGGATTCATGGCGTCCATTCGATTCCCATTTTGTTTTCTTCCCGTGAAACATAGACCCGCCTTGTATCATACCTGGCTTTATCACTGTCACTTTGTCCACTGTATTCAGCCACTTCTCGCCTCCTCTCGTCATCCTTAACGCCAGACGCCACTTCAAATTACTGTTTATTTGAGGAGGGACCGCGTCTGCCCAGGAACTGTTGTCTGATGGCTGGTCAGTTTTTCGTGCGTTATTTGGTTAACGTTCGGCTTTGCTTGTCACAACCATTGTAGGTTTCCGCTGTCACTTGCTTGCCCAGGACATGGCGCAAACCTCAGACTTTCATAACTGGGGCGTCGTCAGCAAGCCTTTTTACATTACGTTCACTTAACAAGTACACTGGCGTGAATAAAACGTATCTCGTAAGAATTGATTGAGTAGAACCTTAACTCCCATAGACTTATCCTGCCTTTAATAGTGACATGTGGAAACTGAGATTTTAGTTGCGTCTTCTAATGACAGATGACGCTTGTAATGATCATGTCGTCTGCAATATTTGCACTTTTCTGTTACGCACAGGTTATTACTTCAAATGGAATTCGTGGATGCGTCACATGTTTAAAGAAAAAGAAAATGAAGAAAGAGAATTCCATAAGTTTCTTAAAAAGAAATTAGGTAGGTAAAGTTGAAATAATTCGGTCGGTAAATTTTGTAACAGTTTCGACTGATATCCCAGTATACAAAATCAAGTACTGAGGAAAATATAGATGAGAGGTAGGGAGGGAAGTGTAAAACTCCAGGTAATGGTGAAATTACAGTTCAGTTCGCGCTACGATATATTTTCCCGAGTTGTTTCCCCTACATCCAAACTGATAAGTCATATACCGAGAGGAAAATTCTTTTCTCAGTTGCTTCTAAATGATAATCTTAATTGTTAAGGCTTACGAAGTTCGAACACGATGTTGCCATCACTGTGAACGAAGATCACATGAATGGATTCAGTTTAAGTTTAATCAGATCACGTTTTTCGAGTAATTGGGCATTAATATAACCATAGATATATATGAAACGATAGGAATACTAACCTAAAGAAAATATGTTGCATTATTTTGAAGTGATTGCTGCAGATGAATTAGATTTCTACCTATATGTCTATCTGCATCCGATGTCCGTATTTCTTCCAGGAATGACGCACTGCAGTGACGTATCTAGTGTAAGGCACGTAAGGGCAGGTACCCTTGGCGCCACTTGAAGAGGGGCGCCACTCATCAGGTTTGTTTTTTGGCCTATGCTTCCCGATTGACATTGTTAACGGTTTTGTTTTGTGAGATAAAAAAGAAACACCTGTTTTTCAACTATAGTAAAATTTTGGTATCAGTTGCATTACCGCTTCTACGTCACAATTTTGATCAAATAAGTCTTTAATTTAAGTCTTTAAGAGTTTATATAAATCTAAGTTTGGCCTAACTCTTCAACAGTTTATGGTTACACTATATATTTTCATATACATCACCTGTATGTACATAATCAAGCCAGGGGCGCAATTTCAGTGCTTGCCATAGGGGCTATTTCCCTTAGATACGCCCCTGAGTAGTTAGGGGTAATTTTTACCTCAAAATGCTTTTTGTTTCAAAACTGAAAGATAAGATATTCAAACACTTCTATACATGAAATAGTCATGGAAAATTTATCATAATGCTCTCATTTACCGATAAATACACATTAAATGCGATGCAATTGAGCAGAAATATTTTAAAATTGACTTCATTTAACAGCTTAATGGAGTATTATCAAGAGGACTAAACGTTATTTCAACACCATATTTGTATTCAGCATGAAAAATACTTCTAATAGAGTTTTTAGGGGAAAACTTTCTTTCTGAGAAATATACCAAAAATCGAAGGTATTAGTTCAGGGTATTTTTTAGCTCCAAAAACTCTTTGTTTCGAAATTGAAAGATAAGATATTGAAACATTTCTGTACTTGAAATGATCGTGGTTGATATGATGCTCTCAGTTACCGATATATACCTAGTAAATAAGGTGCAAAGGATCACAAGATATTTTGAAATAGATTTTAGTTAACACCTTAATTGAGTGTCATTAAGACGACTAAACGATATTCTAACACAATATTTGCATTCAACAAAAAATACCTCTAATACTTTTGTTTCAAAATTTAAAGATAAGATATTCAAACAGTTCTATATTGAAAATAATCATGGAAAATATAACATAATGCTCTGTTACTAATACATACCCAGTAAATACGATGCAAAGAGCAGAATATAATTTAAAAATCTCCATTTATCGGCTTACTTGAATGTCATTAATACTACTAAACGATATTTTAACACCAGATTTGTATTGAGCATGAAAAATACTTCTTATAATGAGTCTTTAACGGAAATCTATTTTTTCTGAGAAATTTTGAAATTTACTTCATTTAACAGCTTAACTAAATGTCATGAAGACGAATAAAAATAATCTAACACCATACTTGTGTTCAGCATGAGGCATACTTCTCATAAAAATGGATTTAAAGGAAATCCATTTTTCTGTTGAAATTACCAAAAATTGAAGGTAATAGTTCAGGGTATTTTTTAGCCCAAAAAACTTTTTGTTTCAAAATTGAAAGATAAGATATTTAAACACTTCTATACTTAAAATATTTATGGAAAATATACCATAATGCTCTCAGTTACCAATACATACAAAGTAAATGCGATGCAAAAGAACAGAAATATTTCTAAGTTGAGTTCATTCAACTGTTCAATGGAGTATCATTAAGAGAACTAAACGATATTTCAACACCAGATTTGTATTCAGCATGAAAATTCCGTATTATAGTGAGTTTTAAAGGAAATTCATTTCTCTGAGAACAATACTAAAAATTTAAGGTAATAGTTAAGGGGATTTTGTAGCTCAAAGAAATTCTTGTTTCAAAATTGAAAGATAAGAGATTCAAACACTTCTATACTTAAAATAATTATGGAAAATATATGATAAAGCTCTCAGTTACCAATACATATACAGTAAATATGATTGAAAGCAACAGAAATATTTTAAAATTGACTTCATTTAACGGCTTAATTGAGTGTCATTAAGACGACTAAACACTATTTTAACACCAGATTTGTATTCAGCATGAAAAATACTTCTTACAATGAGGTTTTAAAGGAAATCTATTTTTCTGAGAAAAATACGAAAAATTACAGGTAATAGTTCAGGGAACTTTTTAGCTCCAAAAACTTTTTGTTTCAAAATTGAAAGATAATATATTCAAACACTTCTATACTTGAAATAATCATGGAAAATATATAATAATGCTCTCAGGCACCGATACATACACAGTAAATACGATGCAAAGGAACAGAAATAATTCAAAATTGACTTCATTTAACAGCCCAATTGAGTGTCATTGAGAGGACTAAACGTTATTTTAACACCAGATTTGTATTCAGCATGAAAAAGTCTCTTTAGAATGAGTCTTTAAAGGAAATCTATTCTTCTGAGAAAAATACCAATAATTGACGGTAATACTTCGGGATATTTTTTTAGCTCAAAAAAAATTTTATTTCAAAATTAAAAGATGAGATTCAAACACTTCTGTACTTAAAATGATCATGTTTCAAAATTGAAAAAATGAGATATTCAAACACTTCTATACTTGAAATAATCATAGAAAATATATAATGCTCTCAGTCACCGATACGTACAAAGTAAATACAATGCAAAGGAACAGAAATATTCTAAAGTTGACTTCATTTAACAGCTTAATTGAGTTTCAGAAAGAGGACTAAACGTTTCTTTAGTACCTGCATGAAAAATACTTCTTATAATGACTTTTTAAAGGAAATTCATTTTTCTGAGAAAAACACCAAAAATTGAAGAATTCTTAGCTCAAAAAACTTTTTGTTTCAGAATTGTAAGATAGGATATTAGAACACTTCTATACTTAAAATAATCATGGAAAATATATCATAATGCTCTCAGTTACCGATATATACCCGGTAAATACGATGCAAAGCAGAAAATATTCAAAAAGTCTCCATTTAACAGCTTATTTGAGAGTCATTAAGACGATTAAACGTTATTTTAACACCAAATCTGTATTCAGCATGAAATACATTTCTTTTAATGAGATTTAAAGGAGGTATTTTTCCGAGAGTATATACCAAAAACTGAAAGTAATGCTTCAGGGTATTTTTTAGCTCCAAAAACATTTTGTTTCAAAATTGAGATATTCAAACACTTCTACACCTAAGGTAATCATGGAAAATATATTATGATGCTCTCAGTTACCGATACATGCTCAGCAAGTACGTTGCAAGGGAACAAAAAATATCTCTAAGATGACTTCATTTAACAGCTTAGTTAAATGTCATGAAGACGACTAAACGACATTTTAAGACCAGATTTGTATTCAGCATGAAAAACACTTCGCATAATTAGAGTTTGAAGGAAATCTATTTTTCTGAGAAAAATACAAAAAATTGAAGGTAATAATAGTTCAGGGTAATTTTTAGCTCCAAAAACATTTTGTTTCAGAATTGAAAGATAAGATATTGAAACGCTTCTATACTTGAAATACCCATGGAAAATATATCATAATGCTCTCAGTCACCGATACATGCACAGAAAATATGATGCAAAGGAACAGTAATATATAAAAATTGACTTCATTTAACAGCATAATTAGGTGTCATTAAGAGGACTAAACGTCATCTTAACTCCAGATTTGGTATTTTTCTGAGAAAAATACCAAAAATTGAAGGTAATAGTTGTCGTACTGAGCACAGATACTCACCCAGAGGAGAGGACCAACGGTCATTTGCAAGACCCTCGCCAGGTTCAGTTTTGGGAACCTTTCCACACAAACCGTTGTTTAGTTCTGTGTCACTGAGAACATTACCTAGTATTATATTTAGTCCTGTGTCACTGAGAACATTACCTAGTATTATATTTAGAAGTAACGGGGTTTGTAATAAAGTGCAGAATATATTTACGCTATCGTTTGTAAGTTTGACGAATTCTGTGGTGTGTTATGAGGACCCACAAACGTTGAATAAGGTAAGTTTTTGTTGTTTATTTAACTACAAACCTATATATTTTCTGTAAAACATGGCGAGAGTTTTCATACGTTTAAGTTTTATACTTCCTCAGAGAAAATAGAATGTTAGGCCTCCACTTTTTCATGAGTGGTTTAGACAAGTGTGCAAAAGACCTTATTCTAAGATACATGTAAGGGAAAAGTCAATGTTAACAACAATTCACCGATGAAAATATGTCACATAAGATTAGGTTATATTTTACTCAGCTTTATGATATATAGGGACCACAATCACAGATTCGTATTATCTTTTTTAATGAGTATCGCATTTACGCACAATTTCCCTTGTCTTCATTGCCCTCCCCACCATGGAGTTGGGTCAAAACCTATTACCCATCATACCGTTGAATATTTGGCGATTATAATAGTTCTGTAGAAAGGCAAACTTCTTTTTATTCATAAGAACAGTGATTTTTACAAGCTACTTCGTCAGCATCTTTGCAAATGAAGCAGAATTCCAGCATAGAGACAACACTATATGGACGGAGGCGGGAGTACTTTATTAGGTATTTAGTGGTGGATTTAGTGAAAGACGTTTTATTTTCATCAAAAAGCCGGATTTCATCAGTTCGTCAAAACAGGATGACTCTAACTGTTAATATGGTGAAGTATGAGATACATATCAGACCCATGTTGGCCAGAGGTGGGTTTTAGGCCAACAAATCCGCTTTGCGCTTTGCTGAGATTCTGACAACTTTGCTTTTTATATCGTTACACACAGAAAAAGTTTTATTGAATCTGAAAAAAAGCGCCAGGTGGATGTGTGTTTTAGCCATTCACAGCACGATACATTTGTTGATGTTGAGCCAATGGAAATTACTTTCCAGTAGCCATAGCCATTCCTCCTGGTCGTGTTTTAGTCGATGAATATAACGAAATGGTACCATCCGATTCCTTAAGATTTGTGTAGTGGATAACACAATGGTTTTTACCTCCACCTTCTATTTCAAAGCTTGTTGTGACTTTTTGAAGAGTAAGAGGAGTTACAGATAAAGTATGAAAAGTTATAGAGCTGAAAGTTTCCATTGGTACCAAATTTGTCAAGATCTAGCATTAAGAACACGTGCATCCACTGTCTAAATTACCAAAGATTTTTCGGATGATGTTGCAGTATGAACTTGACGGCCTAAATGTCTCCAGATCAGGGCCTGTGAGAGGGGTACATCGTACCCGGCCGGGGGTTGGACCAACAGGGGGACCGGGAATTTCGTGGGATCTCAGAAAATGGTTGCATATATTGAAAACTAGCATTCCACCCCTCTCTCATCTTCGTACTCTTTTTAGCCTTACAGCTCATGACATAAAACCGTAATGGATAAAAACAGGATGACTAATGGAGAAGAGAAGGGGACCCGAAAGAAACTTTGTACCCCCTGATAAAATTCCTCTCAGAGGTTCTGCTCTAGAATCTAGATGAAAGAACTGTAGACCAACCAACCTTTTCATTCTCTCTCTCTCTCTCTCTCTCTCTCTCTCTCTCTCTCTCTCTCTCTCTCTCTCTCTCTCTCTCTCTCTCTCTCTCTCTCTTCTGTGTGTGTGTGTGTGTTTGTGTGCCAAAAAGATGTTCATTTTAGGTTCAAGACTAATGGGCATTACTTATGTAACGCAGTATATCATTGGTCAAATGCTTGTCATCGGGGTACAAACTTCAGTATAGAGAGTGGTCGTTTTGCCTGATTCTATCTCTGGCTAGGCTTCCAGAGCTGGTGGGATTCCTTTACATAACTATAGATTCTTCAATATATATTGGGCAGACAAGTTATGAAAAGAGTCAGGGTCGGTAAGGAAGGATAATCTCCCCACTGAATCTCAGTGTATCAGACATGTGCAGCCAAATTTCAAAGCTAGACCTGTGTATCCTAGCCAGTTGGCAAACTGTGTAAGCTATTATGTTTATATAAGCTATTATATATATATATATATATATATATATATATATATATATATATATTTTATTATTTATTATACTTTGTCGCTGTCTCCCGCGTTTGCGAGGTAGCGCAAGGAAACAGACGAAAGAAATGGCCCAACCCCCCCCCATACACATGTATATACATACGTCCACACACGCAAATATACATACCTACACAGCTTTCCATAGCTTACCCCAGACGCTTCACATGCCTTGATTCAATATATATATATATATATATATATATATATATATATATATATATATATATATATATATATATATATATATATATATTACCCCTGGGGATAGGGGAGAATGAATACTTCCCACGTATTCCCAGCGTGTCGTAGAAGGCGGCTAAAAGGGAAGGGAGCGGGGGGATGGAAGTTCTCCCCTCTTTTTTTTTTTAATTTTCCAAAAGAAGGAACAGAGAAGGGGACCAGGTGAGGATATTCCCTCAAAGGCCCAGTCCTCTGTTCTTAACGCTGCCTCGCTAATGCGGGAAATGGCGAATAGCATGAAATATATATATATATATATTTTGTGTGATCGGGGCCTGAACATGCAGGAGGGTGAAAGGAGGGCAAGGAATAGAGTGAATTGGAGCGATGTGGTATACAGGGGTTGACGTGCTGTCAGTGGATTGAATCAAGGCATGTGAAGCGTCTGGGGTAAACCATGGAAAGCTGTGTAGGTATGTATATTTGCGTGTGTGGACGTGTGTATGTACATGTGTATGGGGGGGGGGGGGGGGGCCATTTCTTTCGTCTGTTTCCTTGCGCTACCTCGCAAACGCGGGAGACAGCGACAAAGTATAAAAAAATATATATATATATATATATATATATATATATATATATATATATATATATATATATATATATATATATGTGTGTGTGTGTGTGTGTGTGTGTGTGTGTGTGTAAACTACTTGTCTGTGAATCGCCTCTACGGTTAGTGTATACAGATGGTTAGGTCAGAAAGAACCCATTGTAGATTTTCTGGAGGACTACAACTGTACATATTCACTTTTTTATATTTTGATCTAGTTCATTGGTGTGCTACTCAACCTTGGACTGTTTCCATCGACTTCCATGCACACTTACCTCAGAAGGAACCCAGTGAATAAAAGAAAAGTATCAGTAGTGTGGGATAGATTAGCGAAAGGCAAAGTGTGAGAACGCTGAGAGGACGTAGCGTGTACTACCACATGGCAAGGAATAATTCAGGCGTGATATTATACCTTGCAGAAGTATGATTATGCTGAGGCAGATGTCTAACATTTTGATCCACCAGTTTCAGCAGCAGCAACAGATGTATAGCTTGATCCAACAACAGCAGTTGATGTCATAACCTGACCCAGCAACAGCATATGTGCGACAGCCAGACCCCAGCATCAGAACTGATATGTGACAGCCTGACAACAACAGAGCAGATACATGACATCCTGACCCAGCAACAGCATCAGATGTGTGACAGCTGACCCATCAATAGCATCAGATGTGTAACAACCAGACCCAGCAACAACAACAGGAAGAGATGTGTAACAACCTGATCCAACAACAACAGTAGACATTTAATAAACTAACCCAAAAACAACAGTAAATGTGAGACAACCTAACCCAAAAACCATCAGGTTTGGGACAAAACCCAAGAACAGTAGCAAATGTGTGACAGCTCAAACAAACAACAGGAGCGGATGCATAATGACCTGACCCGCCAACAGTAGCGGATATTTGTCAGCGTTATCCAGCATGTAGACGAGGTGTGGGAGGGCCTGTCCTGGGGGATTAGAACAACAGTTAGCGGCGAAGTGACTTGCAGGACTAGGTCAAGCAACAGTAAACAATAATGCAGGGGCATCCAGGGTAGTAGACAGAGTGGCTGGAGAAGCAGGATGAAGCAGGAACAACAGGAGCAGGTTGATCAGCAGGCAGAACGACTGGATCAGCAGAAAGGAGTAGGTTGATCAACACCAGCAGTGGAATGCCGGCTGGATGAGTATGCTGACCAGAATTCGGTGAAGCTCGAATTCACAACAAGCCACTGCATATGATGGAAGATACAACAGGAGTGGCAATATGTTTAGTCTGGTGCTGGATGGAACCAACACGGACCAAAGCCACGATAGAATATTTTTTTTTCCTTTGAGCGGCCAGTGTATTGTGCGCTCAATATCTTTCCTTTAAGCGGTGTCCATTAATAAAGATACATAATGCAATTAAGGTGCAGGTACTGGGCCTCAGTGGTGAGTAAAAAGTTATATATTGAGAATGTTAAAAGGATTGGACTTTAATGAATTAATTATTTTGTAGTGAACTCTGATAATGAACAATGATTCTATACATAAAGATGTATAACGTGAACTGTTTACACTATTCATACTTAGGATACTTTCTAAGTACCTGAGGAAGGACTTTGTCATGGACTATATGGTTACAGATGTATGATGTTATGGAGGATTCATCTCTGGACTCACTAATTTGTTAAGTTAGATAGAACAATTTTGTACCTGAAGATGACGAAATCTATAATCGCAAAACGATCAAAGTTTTTAACAGTGACATCTTCGGTAAACAACCTGTATATTTTTCTATGACTCAGAGGCACAAAATCCAGTGGTTTAGGATCGCACGCATTTTTCTTCATGCGGTGGCAGCGTCTGTCACTGATATGAACTGAAGAAAAATACGAAAAAGTGAAATTATTCACAGAGCGTTGGAGAATAAGCTTAGAATGCATTCATCATTCACTTGTTCTTTAACATGATTTACACATCATCCATGAGCGCCAGGAAATGTGCTTGTTCTTCATTTGAAATCTCGAAATCTTTCCGTCCATACGGTTCTTATTTTTCATGTACGACTATACTATATAAATGAATATTAGGATATTGAAAAAAAAAAGTTTTTGAATATATGACTATTTTGAATATTTAATCCTTGTAATCATAAATTTCAAAACTACCATACACTACTGCAATACTGATTTTCTTGAACATTGCCGGTTTGATTATTTTTTTCACCTTTAATACTATTGTTATGTCGTTCCGCCCTTCATCTATGTATACACTTTTCTATCCATGTTTATCACTTTTCCCTGGAACCTCCTCTATCCCAATTCTTCACCTTATCACCGTTTTAATCTTCACCACCATCACGAAATTATGAGCCATCGCTATCGGTGGAGTGAATTCTACATGAATGTCAAAACGGCGTCATTATGAACATATCTTGACTTCCATTAAATACAAATTTTATGGAAAAGCCATGTAACTGGACCAGTGCAGGAAGCTCGTATAGTATAAGAATCAAATTCAACTCTTGGTGTTCGTTGTGATTATTATTTTTGTAACCGACATGATACGGACAAAGCATTTTCCAGTCAAAGTCATCTCTGGTGAAGAAATAAAGAAATGATCATGACTCATCAGATGTTGATAGACCTACCTTACAGAAAGAAAGGTTATATGAAGAGGTAAAGACAAAAGAAGGAAAGGAATACTACAACTTAGCTGCGCAGCTGCTCGAAGGGAAAAGGAAGCATCATAACCAATATCGAGTGGCCGGTCTACACATAGTAACTAGAGGAAGCAGAAACCAAACGTGTGCAGATAGCTCGCGAGAGCAAAGGCCAGATGATACGTATAAAACA
The DNA here is from genome assembly GCF_036320965.1 of Panulirus ornatus. Classification (NCBI taxonomy): domain Eukaryota; kingdom Metazoa; phylum Arthropoda; class Malacostraca; order Decapoda; family Palinuridae; genus Panulirus; species Panulirus ornatus. Next base: position 87,762,179 of record NC_092227.1, read on the forward strand.
GATAGAGACGACACCGACTTCCCAATGATGCCAGAAGATTGCCTAAGACAGAAGGTTTTTGATTCTATTCTAGTTTATGGTAAGTTGGGTAATGAGCCACCCCAGATGTGTGAGCAGTACTCCATACCTGGACGACTCAAACTCCTGCAGATGAGATAGATATTCACAATAAGATATAATTACGGCATCTATATAACATTCCCAGCAGGTAGAGCATGATCGTAGACGAGGTGCTTACAGATAACTTGCAATGTTGACTAACAATCATCTCTTAAACTCACTGATTTGTGACTTTATTTGTAAAGAAACTTGTAATCCCAAAACTCGACTAGAGTTTCAAACAACGAAACCTACAAAATATTATCCAAGCTGAATAACTAAATAATTTGATTCAGAACTGTAAAATTAAATGTATGGAAGCACTCTTATTTCTTTGAGGATGGCAGTTTTCCTCCGTTCAAATGTCTAGCATTGATTTGCTTTTAAGAAAAAAAGGAGTTATACAACTCAATAACAGATCACAAATTATTCAAGAAAAACCTCTAAATGTAATCATACCATTGACCCTTTTAACAATATCTACTGATTATCTTCCGTGATCACTAGGAACAGTTTGTTTACTTTCACTTAATAATGCCAAATCTTTCCGTCCTTACGTTTCCTAATATTCATCTTGGACGATGCTTTTCATTTTAACATATAACTTATAAGTAAAATGTTTCTGTAGAGGATTATGGTAAAAAGTTTTTCCTTTTTAAGATAAATACTATTCAGTTACTATACAATGCTGCGTTACTAATTTTCAAGAATTTTGCTGGGCTCATTGTATTTTACTTTATAAGAATTTATACTTTATGACAAAACTGTGGTCCACCGCTACCGGTGGAGTGAATTTTTGATGAACGCCAAGAGGGCGTCATGGTCTTCATATGTAGCTTAGAAATTTGATTTGCAGCAAATCCACATCTCACGAAAGAGACTGCGTGTCATTGAAGCATAGGTTGTCAATGTAGAATGTTTGTATGATCTAAGTATCAACAACTATGAATGTGTTCGTTTTATTTCATTCTATTTTTTTTCTTTGTTAAGTGATAGACATGGTATGGGCAAATATTTCTAGATCATTCAAGGCCATTTCGAATGAAAAAGGAAAAAAGAAAAATCAAATAGGCTTTCACAGATTTTTATAAACACACAATACAGATATGAAACAGTTGCTCACGAAGAAAAGAATGATTACGGCACCTATACCACACTCCCAGCTTTTGGGAAGCAGACTTTGTGACGTTATAAGTGTAGTTGCTAGGTCAAAATTAAGCATATAGTTATACCCAACATCTTTATGCTATTACAAGTTTGAGTTGAGTGTTTAGAAATTGAAGAGATGGAAATGAATGAGTCCAAGATAAAAGATAGAGGGAGAACTGGCGTTTATGCGCCATGGAATTCAACAAAGTTCCTGCTTCCCCACTCTGACATGCTGCGCAAGTTCAAAATGAGAGAGGAAATATGATCAATACGAGAAGGAGAACGAGAATCAAAGGGAGAGGGGCAGGAAAAGTGAGTTGAATCATGTAAAGTGGAATCATCAGGATAAAATTGAATAGGGTTAGAGGAAAGTTCATTTTCTGGGAGCTGAAAGAGAAGGTGACAGGACAGAGCCCTGAGGAACACCTGTCTGAGAAGAAGCTATGCATTAGAGAAAAGGGAGAAACATAAGCAGTCTTATGTCACGCCCTGTCAAATGCTGCGGAGGTGTCAAGGGTTGCGACAAAAGTTTCACCAAAATCCCTGATAGAGGTAGACCAGAGGTGTCACATAGGATAGATTTTAAAGAAAAAAAAACGGGATTCTAAGCGTCTGAGAAAGTGAGAATCTCAAAGATTCTGGAGATAGCAGAGGTAAGAGCAATGGGGCGAAAGTTGGAGGAGTGAGAGCACTTTCCTTTCTTAGGAATGAGCTGCATCAATACGTAATTCCAATCGGAACGGAAAGTCTGGGGTTTTAGATTGACAAAATTGGTAAGCAAGGATTGGTGCTAGCTCAATGGCATACTTCCTTAGAACACAAGGAGTATGCCATCTGAGCCATACGTCCTGTCCACCTGGATCTGGAAATGTATGTGGAAGACCGTGTGGGAGGAGAGTATATGAAACGGCAAAGACTCAGAGAGAGGAGATGAGGGCGGACGATTAGAATTTGAATCATCCAAAGTTGAGTTAGAAAAAACAAATTGCTAAAAAGAGTAGCTCTAACGGGTGGGGAGTTAGCTATAGATTAATCCGGTCAGAAGAAGGGAGGAAAGGTTGAACTACAGAAGTTGTTAGAGATGTTGGAGGACCAAGAAAGGTTTGTCTGTAGAAGTCAGCACACTTTATGAAAATGTACGTGGCTCCTCGTAAAACATCTTGGCAATGATTCCGATCAGAAATAAAAGCAGGAAGAAAAGAGTTCCTTGGTGAGATACGCGCCGTCCCTGATGTAATAGGAATCAGATCAGGAGCGATCAAACCCCGACTTGAGGGTAAAAAGATTTGAAAGAAAATGGGATGTCGGACTCCATCCCAACCAAGATAATCTCTGCTATGCGTTCAGCACAGCACGAGGCATTCCGACCATGGAAGTAGTACCAATCCCAGGGAAAGTCGTCAACCTAGATGCTTCGCAGGATCAACCAATGAGCTCCCCCAAAGCGCCAGAGTTGGTGTTTCGAGGGAGGGAAGTTGAGGAAAGGCGTATGCAGTTAGAAATAAGATTGTGGACAGAGGACCCTAAAGGGGCAGAAATAGTGTATGTGTAGTTGGATGCTTCAGAAGTAAGAAAAGAGGTCAAGTGTGTTAAAGGAGTGGTCGTGACGGCGTTTAATTAATTGCTTCAGACCATTAAGGAGAGAAAAAGAAAAAGCCTCGGCTCGACCAAGATCATCCCGGCTAGTGCCCAACCAATCCTTGTGGTGTACGTTTAGATTCCCTGCATAAAGGAATTATTTTGGAGTTATTTTTACCTTGGGCAGGTTGTCCACACATTTTGTCCATGACGTTCTGCATGATCCCATTTTGAGAGAGGTGACCAGGTCCGCATGGAATCTGCTCATTATTGACGAAGGGTTATATTCCGTTAACATGGTAGTTCTCTGAATATATTGTCATTTAGTTATGATATTCCTGGGGCGTGACGATTTAATATTCGCCCTCGCAATCTCTTCAACCTTTAATCGCAGTTGGTCTTCAGTAAAGTTATATTTATCTTGTCCATGGCTTCTAATCCAATGACTTGTAACACCCCATTCCTCAACAGCTACTTCTCTTGTCCAGTGGTCGTAAGGTGGTTCAGCGGCTGCCTTGAAAAACAAAATCCACAGAAAATGGGTTCCTACAGCGGAATGTCTTATGGAAGACGTTGCTTCTTACCTAGCAGTGTCAGGACGCTTTTAACTACGACCGAGGAAGTCCTCAGATGACCTTAGGGTACCCAGGTGTTTGCAAGTGTTTGAGAAGGAATACGTATGGCTGGATACCTACGCAGGTTCGCTAACAGGCGAAGGATGGGAAGAAGATATAGGTGGAGATATATATGGATCCTATACCACGTGGAATGGCTGCGCTAGGTAGCCTCCATGCCTCGGGAAAGTATTTTCCTGAACGATATAAAGGAAGCGAATGTAAAGTGTTCAAGAGCCGTACGTTCGCAGATGTTACATCGTAGAGAGGCAGGCTCTTCAGTGTGGTACCGGTGCCTTCAGCTAGACGGAGATCTTCCACATCAGTTAGAGCTTTCTAGGAGTGAATACGTTCCTCGTTTTGTCAAAACCAATTTCTGCTGATTTTTATGATCACTTCATATAGTAACTGTACCTAATGGTCCAAAAATACAAACAAAGGATAGTCATTGGATATATTTTAAGTTAAACTCAAGGGAATAAGCCCGCAATTATCCGTGGAAGATAGTGTTACAGAGCTTTATAGTATATTTTTAAATATTACAATCATAATAAAGTATATATACACAAATGATGTACTAAAACATCTTTTAATAATATTAATTCATGTAAATAATACTTTATTGACATTTCTAGACAATGACAAGGAAGCTTATAGACGGGGATTCCTGGACATTATGGCTGAAAAACATAATGGATTATTTGATGTAAATAAGGTAAAAAGACAAGTGGATCGCGATTTCTTTCAGTTTTTTCTTTCTCTCAAATGTCTTGTGGTTTTTCTGATTGCTTCGCATGACTTTGTATTTCAGTTCGAATAAAGAATGTCAAATTTTTACATGGAGAAAAATGTGATCTCAAGGATTGTCTGTGCTCCTAAACTTTAGGAATTTGGACCTCTAGATCAGAACAAAGAAAATTATAATTATATGAGTTGCTTTGGTAAGACTTCTTAGGTTTCGTTGTTGGAAACTTTGATCGAGTTCTGCAATTGCAGGTTATTCGTAATTTAATGCCACGTTTATCTGTGTCACTGGATGAAGGCTACTGATATTGAAGTGTGTGAATGTCAGTGTGAACAGTGTAAAGCCGAGTCGTTCACAGTTTTATTAGAATGAGGAACATTCGATATACTCATTAACATTTCAGAGGGGAAACCACTGGTAAACTCTATTTACCCTCACTACGACCTCATGAATTGAAATTATTTGGAATGAAGCTGTCCATCACGTTTTACACAACACACTCATCCACCGACGAGCACACTACACTACAGTTATACATGGGTCGACTTGTGCCAGTAAAGGCACACCCGAGCACACGCACCCGACCTGTGCCAGTAATGGCACATCCGAGAACGAGCTGTCATTGAGAAGAGCCCGTGCCATGGCTAATCTTTACACACACACACAGTCAACTCTATAGTCACGGTAACCTTCAAATAACACTGATTACGGTCTGGTAGGTAACACAGTGATCTTGTGACACGACGCTGGATGAAAGATACACTCACAGGAGATCCACCTCAAGAACTAACTCGTACTGTTCACGCATTTCCTGAGGATTCACCATCAGACATCGCTCACGCTTTTCGACGTTATCTGCGGCTCTAATAGCAAAACTAGCTGGCACTGATCTTTGCTCTGACTGTGGATCCTTTCTGAGGATTTATCTTAGGTATTTCTCTTCTACGTCATCCAGGAAGTGGCCAAGCCCTTGTTAATGCCTACGGTGGACACGTTCCCCTTCGGCTTCCATTTTAGCTTCGGTCTGGGTTGGTTCAGCCAGTAGCAGGACCTGCACACATTGCCACACCTGTTTATCTTACATTTTCTTCTCGCGCGACGTGTATTAAGCCAGCAGTAGGTCTTCGTTTCATCATAACCACTTTGTCGACAAGGATTTGAAGTGATGGCAGGAGCCAAGATATCGTAGTATGATACATGGAGCATTAGATTCTTGAAATGTCATATGATGATGATAAGAGGTTAATTTATCTAACACACAGATACCACATCATACATAACATACATACATATCCACCTAAAAGAACTCACTACACTCTCGGATACACAATGATCGACCCCTGACAGAAATGGTTCCTTGAGGATACACACTTTTCCTCTTCCGGCAATGACACACCTTGCCGTAGGCTGTTATCTACAAGATCCCGCACTACAACCCCCCCCCCCCTTTTTTTTACCATGTCAGCTGAGACGTCACGAGTAACTGATTGCACCTTCTAAGCTGTAGTAGGGAAGTTTAATCTCAAACAACAACAACAACCTACAACAATTCCCTCCCCACCCCTTCCGGAACTCCAGCTAGCAATAAATGAAGATATTTATACTTTTATCTTAGCCACCTGGATCTTGGACATGGTCTAGGGGAAGGAAAGGATTTCACGATAAGAAATTGTTCATTTCTTGTGATTTTGTCTTTTTTGTTTGTTGTCGGGGAACGGTGGGTCATTTGAAGCACTTGTGGCAAAATCGGCCATCGTTTGCTTAGCTTTGTTTGTCATCTAAAAATCAAATCATGTCACTGGTCGAGTTATATGGTTTTTGAGCATCTTCTGGTATAGCATGAACTTGTCATTATATATTGTATGTACCTCTCTCATGGATTACATACTGTGATGGTCAGGTTGGCTTTTGGTCTGTCGATAACCAGGGTCATTAAAGCCGTTAACATCACTTTATGACTAATAATGATGATAACACATTAATAATTCTGAGACCATACATGATCTCACTGCACATACGATCCTTGATTTTATTACAAACCTGTTTGGAAAGTCTGAGTCCACCGATAGCGTTAAACTGTATCATGCAATTTAACTATCCTGACGCCATTTAGGCGTACGTTCAAAAATACTTCACAGGTATTCACCAGGTATGTTCACCATTCGCGGTTATATACGAAATATATAACATTTTGCGCAACACAAAACCTTAATCCCTTAAATATTTGGGAAAATCAGTGTTACAAAATTTTATACTAATTCAGAAAAAAATTGAAGAAAAGGAAGTTTGGTTTGGTTGTTTTTAAAGAACAAATTGTTATAATAATTTCACAAAAGGGATATTTAAAGTCTTACAGTAAATTTTATGAAATTAAAGTTATGAAAACTTAAATTTGTCAAGATTAAGCTACGCAAGAGATCTTGGCAATGACTGCTTATTCTCAGGTGTGCCATTCCTGGCACTGTGTGTGTGGGGGGAGGTGCCATTATTGGCACAAGTCAGGTGTGTGAGCTCGGGGTGCCATTACTGCCACAGGTTAGGTGTGTGTGCTCGGGATGCCATTACTGGCAAAGGTCGCCCCGTGTGTAACTGTAGTGTTCTGGGAAATTAAGTGGATGTGTGTGTGTGTGTGTGTGTGTTGTGTAAAATGTGACGAGTTGTTTCATCCAAATAAACTCAGTCAATGAAGTGTGTGTGATTACTATTTGTGATTTGTACGTTAAGGGGAGAGAGTTTTACACCCATGTTGCCCGGTCTCGGTCTTTCCTATAAGAAACGTGTCTTTACCCCATACGCATGTACACACACACACACACACACACATACACACACACACACACACACACACACACACATTCATACTGGTCTGGTTGATGAAATGGGTCTTGGGATAGGCTAGGGTGGATATGTGTATGGGTACTTGGGATAGGCTAAGGTGGATATGTGTATGGGTACTTGGGATAGGCTAGGGTGGATATGTGTATGGATCTTGGGATAGGCTAGGGTGGATATGTGTATGGGTACTTGGGATAGGCTAGGATGGATATGTGTATGGGTCTTGGGATAGGCTAGGGTGGATATGTGTAAAGACATGGTACATGAATATACAAGGTTAAGAGAATGGGTAACACTTGTAACTCTCTCCCCGTAACACACAAATAGTAATCAGGCATAGCAATTACACACATATTCCTGTTACTGACCACGCATGCATGGGCCACCTGGTATTAAACTCGCAATGGTTCGTATTCTAGTTTCGGCAACCAGTCCCCAGTCCATCCAGCTGTTCATTCTCCCTAAAGGGACGGTCGATGAAATGGATACCTCTGTGTGTGGGTGGGTGGGTTGAAGAGCCAACCCTCCTTGCAGGACACTTTTGTGTGCAGCAGCAACAGAGTCTTCCCTAAGCCCCTCATAATCTGCTGGTTTGTGTATAGAGTTCTGTCTCGGTTCCGCACACGTAGCCGTACACTCCAGTATTGTGCTGCAGCAGGGGATGTGTTGGTACAGCTATTGATAATTATATAAGCACTGTACCGGCTTTTGAAGCTGCCAGTTACAATCATACGCAAGGCGAAGTGTGTGAAGCCCGACTATCTCTTCTCGTTGGTACAGCTGGTTCCCCAGCGGCTAGTAGTGTCTGGCTAGGGCGCAGGACACCATCAGAGATTCTCTAGTGGGGGTAATTGTCTCTTACCACCAACCCTGTGTTGTCCCTGGGATTGTTGCTGCACTGCAATGCTTGAAATGGTTACTTGGAGTCAGTGCGTATAATAGTGGGGTCTGGTGGTGCTCTAGGGTATGTGTGAGAGCTTTTGAAAGGATCACCAACTCCGTCTGATGTGTGGAACCTCCGTCAGAGTCTCCGTCGGCCAGTGTAACCCTCACAGACTACCGCAGAGCCACATCCTCCAGTTGCTTGAGCCGTCTGTGTAATACACAGCATTCTCTGGACCCATCTCGGCCATAGACCTCATGGCGAGCCATCTCAAATGATCTGTGTCTCATTTTACATTGTCTCCCCAGTGTCTAGAGATAGGAGAAGGGCGTAGTCTGGGGTAGCCAAGGTGGTAGTGAATTATATAGAGGAAAATTGCTGCCCTAGTCTTTGCGCGTGATCCATGAGCTCACCTGATTGCTGGAAAACTTGTCCGCTGTGATCAGTACTATGGAATTGTTCCTAAAGCGGTGCCGGTAGCGATCAAGTGCTGGTAGAATCTTATTCCTCAGGTAGGAGCCCCTGGAGGCGCAGCATGTTTTACCTATCAGTCTGGCCACACTCTCTGCGGGACTCATGAGAGCTAGTGAGAACATCTATCGTTCCATCTGCACATCGTAGCCCAGCATGAACTTCATGGGCTGATTTTAGATTTATTTATCCAGCTTCTTAGTCTGAAGTTCATCAAGCACTTTAAAGGCTAGAGTGCAGTCGTTAACTATGGATCGGACATCCTGGATGTGGTATAACGTGAGCACAGGAAGGTGGACACCAGAGGGACCTCATGACCTTGATGCCTGAGTCAGTCCTCTCCTCAAGTATTGTATCAGTGGGTTTAATGACAGTTTAATGACATCCTGTGGCCAAACCACATTGGTATTTGTTTACTGACTCAAGTTGTTGACCATTGAGGGTGTGGCGGGAGTTAGGATGGCCATTACTTTCGTTTTGGGTGCAAGCACCTCAAAGCCTAGGAGTTTGCATTTTGAATCGGTGAGGTTTGGAGCTCGCTGGGTCTGCACACAGCAGGGGATCTGGTGTTCATGTTCACAGGGAAGCTTCACAATATTATCAACTATAAGGAGCAAATAATTCCATCGGCTCATCAAAAGAAGAGAGGTAAAGATTTCCTCAATTCGTCAACAGAACGGAGCTAATAATTCCCTCAGTTCATCAGCAGAAGGGAGTTGACCTGGCAGGCCATCCAGCGATCATCATTGATCTAAATGTAGCTTTAAAACAAGATCAGACGTAGATGGATCTAGAGAAACCCAAATGTGAGTCCTCGAGTGGTTCTCACGACAGAAGTTGCATTAAAACACTCAGATCTAACCTCTTCACATTATTTTTTTTACCTCCGTCTTGCTAGTTCTTTATATTCTAAAAGATATTGCTGTCATCTTGTACTCGCATTTTCCATGTTGTGAATTCATGATATATTTAAAATCACACACACACACACCCTGGGCATGTAGTGTTATATAAAGCATGGATTTTTTTTACTAAAAGAAAATATTTTTGATTTGCGCACGATGAATATATGAAACATAAATCAAAGATAATTGGTATGATTACACGGGAATGTTGAATGCGAGAATCATATCAGTGGGTTTATGTTGTTATTTCTATTTTGAGCGAGGAGATAGTCATGAAATATATTTTACAAATCCACATTTGCCGTGAAAAGAAAAGGCAATCCACGCCCAATGAAGCCTAACATTATGCAACAATTGTTAAAGTGACGCTCATAGATGGCGTGGCGTTCTACCAACTATTGAGTATCTTGTGATATGAATTTCGTCGATATGCGACGCTAGATTTGAGTCACAATGCCATTAATGTAGATTATAACTAGACTCTATTCTCCATTCATCTGATTTTTTATTTACGTCTTTAAAATTCTGCATTACAGAACTAAATTCAAAACTTTACGAAAATCACATGGAATAGGATTACCTCCGTTCGTAGCGGCCATTTTTGAATCCGGATTTAAATCCGGTTTTCAAGTCGGTTTCCAGAGGTGTTTGTCTGGCCAGCTGTTTACAAGTTACAACTTTACAACCGACAGAGAATATTGCTTCACCACAATTTTAGTTATTAGTAGCGCCGCATTACGAGACATACAACCCAGTGTGGTAAGTATATTTCAATCGTCATGTTGTTCATATGACAATTTATATTCCGTGTTTATCTTGACGAGAATCTGAGAACTGAACAGACATCTTGATTATAGACCTTGTTTGCTGAATTGTTACTGTTTATACTTACGCTGTGATTCGCCTTATCATTTGGCCAGCAACAGAATGCAGGGAATTCCTTATGATTGGTTAAAGTTTATATGGTAATTTACCATTTTATATCCAGAGTGAAACTGGCTTTAGGAAATAGCTACTTATGTTTTATGTGATTAATATTGTTGATTACAGAAATGCCTGCAGAGCAAATATTTTATTGAATCATATTTTATGAGGACATAGGCGTTTTTGGAAAAAGGAAAGTAATTGTCACTGTAAAACTAGGTAATACACATGTGAAAAATCAACAGAACTTATGAAAACCTCTTCTAACCTCTTAGCAATCAATGTTAACTTCATTGATACTTTCATAGTTTATGCCCCACAGGAGTTACAAAATACCTTTTATATGTGATTAATAGAGCTAATGTTTTAGATTCCCCTGGCTAGGGACACTCACCTGGGTTAGGTTAAAATTTTGTTAGGTAAGATTTATTAGAGTACGCCTTAAACCATTGCTCACCAGAAAACTCTGTGGGGCGTAAGCTATAAAATTACCTCTTCATTTATGATATATTCTAATATATGTCAATCATGCTTATCAAAATGCATTGTGGGTATGATGGATGTAAATAACAGATGACACTCCAGAATTCTCATTATGATGAGAATATAATGTTAGAATATTTCTAATTTGTATTATCTTAACCCTTAGTAAACACGACAAAACAATGATTGCTTCCTGCAAAGTGATGGTTGGCTGGATCCTTCAGACTTTCAAGACAAGAGAAGAAAAGCTAATGATGATATTGTTCAATGCATGAACCAGTTTCATATCATCCTATGTAGATGATGCAAGAATATGTATGAAAATCACGTGAGTTGAGAATGCTGAGAGGCTATAAAGAGACGTCTCATAAATGAAGCTTTGATAGGGTAACTAAGCACAACATGGAGATAAGTTTCAACTCCTCGGGTATGGGCAAAATGAAGGAATTAGAAATAATATAGAGTACTGGACAGATACAGATGGTGAATAATGTGTCAGAAGTCAGAGTAATAACGTCTCATGACCTAATCAGTGAACACAACGAAACAAAGGATGCTTCAAGGAGAAGGAAGGCAGGCTATATCTTGTGGACCTTCAAGACAAGGGAAGAAAAGAGTACTGATATTATTCAAGGTGCTAATTAATTCATGAACTGGATACTCCTCTGTGCTAACACCCTACAAAGTGGGCAGAATTGTAGATGTAGAAAGTTTTCAGAGATCTTTCACAGCCCATGCTAATGTGGTAAAGGAACTAGGTTAGTGGAAATGGCAGAAATTTCTGAGGCTATACTCCTTGGAGCACAGATGGGAGAGGTATATCATCATCTATACTTGGGAGACCCAAGAAGTTATTGTTCTAGCTGACATTTGGAAGTAACATCCTGTTAGCACGACAGGCATGGAAGATCATGTAAAATACTACCTCTAAAATCCAAAGGTGTGATATGCACTTAAAGAGAAAACACCTTAAACATCTGGGGCTCAAAACTCTTCAACACCATGCCATCTACCATCAGAAATTTGCATGGAATGCACACTAAAGATGTTCAAGAGTGCACTGGAGAAGTACCTGTGGGGTCTGTGTGAGACCAACAGGCTCTAGCTTCCAACACTTTGATCATTCAGCAACCCAGCCCAGGTTGTAGGGCTGAAGACCCCAGAAGTCTTCATGAGGTATTATTTTGGCTGCAAGGTTAGGTTAAATTAGGTTGTTATGGGGTCTGTTGATGTTTTACAAGTGTATTACTTACTGTTACATTAACCTGATAGTTTTCCTGATGTACATAACCCTTATTACTTTATTTAATATCTTTCATAAAATATTGTGCTGCAAATCATGTCTGCAGGTATTTCTGTAATCTTAATAAACAACAGTGTATAAAGTACTTAAAGATTAGAAGCAGATTCTCAATGTTAGTATTGGTGTGGAGGTAATTTGATGAATTATTTGCTAAGAACTCTTTTCTGTGATGTTCTTACCTGTCTTACAGTCATCATCCCTGAAAGATTTGGGGGAGTCATGTGTAGTTGCTAAGTTTAATGTCTCCAAGACCCAGTTTCAACCCCTCTCTCTTTTGAAAACTCCTCACAACTCTCGTCTCTCCTTTGAAGGTTCTGTAATTCCACCTCTTGACTCGGTGAACATACTTAGTATTACTGTGACATTCACTTTTTCTTAGAAGCCCCACATTACAGGAATAGCTAAGTATACATCGGAAACCCCACATTACAGGAATAGCTAAGTATACCTCTAAGTAACTGGGTGTCCTGCTTAGATGTTAAAACTTCTGAAAAGTTGCTGTTTATACAAGGGATTCATTCATCTTAGAATTGAGTACTGCTCTTGCATCTTGGTGGTTCTCGCTCTGCATCCATACTTGACAGACTTTAGTCGAAAGTGGTTTGCCATATGAACTTTCCCAGGCTAACTTCCAAGCTTAACCCCTTTACCCTAATCCATAATGTTGGTTCACTTTTCCTTTTCTATAGGTATTACTTTGGTTTATGCCAAGAGCTGGCAGCTTGTGTGTCCGCACCTCTTCCTAGACCATACGGTACTTGGCAAGCTGCTGTATTACATAATTGCTTTGAGGCCATCAGCAACTAAGTGTGGGATATTTTGATACTTGTGTCTTTCCCTACACTTCAAAGCTATGGAAGTCTCTACCTTCACATGTCTTTCCCTTGTCTTTTCTTTTTCCATTTCATAATTCTCTTTTTAGATCAGTTAAGGCCCAGCCTTGATGTGGACTAATGCCCATGACTTCAACATTAAAGAAAGAAGCCTTATTATTATCAGAGAGAAGATTTTAAGATTGATAAGAATATGAGTTGAAGGGGGTTTCAAAGACCTTGGAAATGGTAGATGTCAAAGCAACAGGACGATAGTTCAAGGGGTTAGGATGGTCACCCTTCATACGGATGTGGTATACCATCGCATGCTTCCAAGAAAAAGGAAGAATTTTGGTTTTTAAACAGAAACTGAACAGATGAACAAGCATGGGTGCAAGTTCAGAGATATGGTTTTTTGGTACATTGGGAAAGATGCCATCAAGTCCTTAAGTCTTGTTTGTGTCTAGATAGAGAAATGCTTTTTGGAAAGTCTGAAAAGGGATTTTGGGTGGGGGTATAGGATGAGTAAGAGGTGCATCATGGTATGAAGGAATGTCAGTCATCCAAGGTAGAGTTAGAGGAGAAACAGGAACTAAAGAGAGTTGCTTTGTCTACAAGAATGACAGTTATAGTACCGTCAGAGCAGAAGAGTGGAAGAAAGGTAGAGTGAGAGAACTTGTTAATGGTGCCCTTAGCTAAAGGCCAGAAAGACCTGTCAGTATATAACAAGATGTTATAGCCTCCCCTTCCATGTGTCACAACCCTACTCTTGTACATTCCTGCACTCTTCCCAAAATATTTCCTATTCCTCACACTCCCCTTGCTTCATTTATGCTCACCTTATGCCATTCAATCCTAGTATTTCTTCACTCACATTTCTTTTCCAAGCTCACTTATTTTCACCGTCTTTTTTACACTCATATTGTTTGCTCTGTTCTGGAAACCCCAACAAATCCTCACCCTTGCCTCCACCAGGTAATGATGAGACATCCCACCACATTCAACATATTCACATCCAATTGTCTCTTTTTCAAGTCTGTCGATTAGTGTGTAATCCAGTAATGGTCTCTGACCATCTTTCCTACTCACTAGGTATACTTATGTATCTTTCTTTTTAAACAAGGTATTCCAAATCACCAGACCTATTTCAGCACACAGGTTGCACATCCTCCCAATCCACATGTCTATCCCTTGCCCTTCTTCACCATGAGTTTTGTAAGATATTTTTCCATTGGGAATTCTTAATAGTACATTTTGACAGGTTGCTTTGCTGAGTGATCTGTGGCTTATCAAGAAGGTCTGTGTCTTGTTTTTCCATCCCTTATCAAGAGAGCAATGAAGTTTTTTGCACATTGGTAAGTGTCTTGTTGCATGTTTAGAGGTCTTAACTGGTCAACCTTTGCTAACATTATTTTGCCTCATGAATGATTCCTGTTTTATATTAGACAGTTTGTTGTTTATATTACACCAGTATATATGTTTTCTGAAATTTGCTTGATTCAACCCCTTTTGTAATTTTATTTATCAGATTATTTGATCCATTTGAAATGAAAATTATACTAGTAAGTACTGAGCCTCCCCATGCACTTGATGAAGTTTTTGACTTCAGGAAAAGGTATCATTATATCATTTTCAGAAATAAGCTGTTTTATTTTGTTGTAGACTTTTATTTATATATATAGATTTATTAAGAAGGTACTAGAATTGATTCAGATGAGGTCATGAAACAGCTTTTTCCATCAGTACCACCCTTTCAGCAAAAATATTTTACAGTCTAGCAATTCAGGCTGTTGAATTTAACTCGTACTTCTTTTACTCAGTTGAAGTAATGCCAAAGGTTGTTTGATTATCAAAATTTTTCTGGATATAATTGAAAAATGTAAGTTCAGGCTATTATAACCTGAAAATAGAAATATTAAGCCTTTATCTACCTAATAAACTCTCACTGCAGCCATCCTAATGTCCAAAATACTCTGTGAGTGGGATGTTTTCAGATATTCAAAAAGAAATATCTATAATGCTGTCATGGAACAGCATGGTGCACTCTTTTTATTTCACAAACATGCAATTTTCTCTCTTCACACTTGTGCATAGTTTTTCACTGATTTGCAATAGTTTAATTGTGCAGTGCTATATTTTTGTATCTGTATATGGCAAGTAGGATTTAAGTGAAAATTTTTAGGCAGAATATGACCTATATGTGGCGAGGTGGCGATGGGAATGAATAAAGGCAGACAGTGTGAATTGTGTGCATGGGTATATATGTATGTGTCTGTGTGTGTATATATATGTGTACATTGAGATGTCTTTCTTTTCTTTTAAACTATTCGCCATTTCCCGCATTAGCAAGGAAGCGTTAAGAACAGAGGACTGGGCCTTTTTTGGAATATCCTCACCTGGCCCCCTCTGTTCCTTCTTTTGGAAAATTAAAAAAAAAACAAAACGAGAGGGGAGGATTTCCAGCCCCCCACTCCCTCCCCTTTTAGTCGCCTTCTACGACACACAGGGAATACGTGGGAAGTATTCTTAATCCCCTATGCCCAGGGATAACATTGAGATGTATAGGTATGTATATTTGCGTGTGTGGACGTGTATGTATATACATGTGTATGGGGGTGGGTTGGGCCATTTCTTTCGTCTAGGTATGTATATTTGCATGTGTGGACGTGTATGTATATACATGCGTATGGGGGTGGGTTGGGCCATTTCTTTCGTCTGTTTCCTTGCGCTACCTCGCAAACGCGGGAGACAGCGACAAAGCAAAATAAATAAATGACCTAGCTTGCCCACCAGTCTGAGTTAGATATGTGCTTGGTCAACACAAACTTGGTGCCCATGGTGTCACTCATATACAATATTTTTGTGGTATAAACACCTTTCTTTAATGTACTAAATCATGGCTGATAAGTGTGCTGTTAGTGTTGCATGTACTGAGAGGTTTGGGAAACACCTGATCATTGCTGAAAATGATTGGGGATCATGAGCTCAGGGAGAGTAGTTTGCACCTCATCCATGCACTATTTCTGATTAGATGATTCATGTGAATCTAGAGATATTTCCCTCTTATTGAGGGTAATCTTTGCTGTTCCTTGAACACCTTCAGCCTCAAGATAATGACCGACAACAACAGTTGTTATCTACCGAATTTAAAAAGTGAGGTAAGTTTCCATGTTTGTATCTTTCTATCAGGAACTCCCTCAAATGGTTGGCCATGGCTAAAGAGTCCCCATAACTGATGAGTTTTGATGCCATTTCTAAGCCTTAGGTGCCTCACCCTTGATAGGCCACTGGCAGAGGGCACCTCTAGTGCAGTGTTTTCAGAGGCTTCTCTCAACTACTTCTACCTAATGCGTTTACTTATTTTTCCTGACTGATGTTTCAACCTACTGTTTCTACTTAATGCTTCTGTCTGAAGTTTCAACCTTTTACTTCTGCCTATTTCAACCATTTTGTCAAAAAGCAGGGCTATTGCATAGCACTCATCGCAGGAAAAACTAGAGTTCTGAGGAATGAGTTGTGTGAGTTAAATGTTGTTAGATATTAAGTGTTTTGTGTAACAAGGAGAGTTTTATGTGTATGGACAGAATGTAAACATACTGTGGGTAAGGCAGAAAGAAAAGACAGCTGCCTTGGTCAAAGGATGCAACTTGACAACCTCTGAAGTTATGGCTCACTATGCAGCCATCACCAACCTTCCCAATGCACTGGCCGATAGTACTAGTAATGTACCTTCCCGATCAGCAGCTGTCGGGCAACTTGTCAATATTTCATCTATTACTGCTCCTCTGAAAAAAATGGGATATAATGGAATTGGGCTTCAACTGACCATTTTTCCCCAGTTAGTCTTTTAAACTTCCCATTTACTGTATGAATATTTCAAGGTTTGGGCATACTTTCAGTCATGTGTAGTGTTTTGGAGATTTTTTTTTTTTTTTGTCAGACTGATAAGATTAAGGCTTTTCAGCACAGTTATCTTATATCTTGTAAGAGTCAGTTTCAAAAATTGTATAACATAAGGGCACAGATCAGTTCTTGACATCCTAAAGTAGATTGATCAGTGTGTAGAAAATATGTGGGTTGTGATGTCTAGTAACAGTGTGTAGAAAGCCTCTATAAAAGTCAGTGGCTGTATATTTTGTCTTGAGGTAGAGATGGCTAGTTCAAGAACTGAAACTTAGCATGCATGGTGGAGCATTGAAAGCAAAATTTTTCATGACTTGCATATACAGTATGGAACAATTAAAGAGACGATAGGAGAGGTAGTGTTCAGTTTGGTATCCATTGCGCTTGTGATAGGTTTTTTTTATGGCCCACTTTACATAGAAAAAAATGAGTGCAAGATGTAACTTTTAGCATTTAGTTTGCTTAATTATCCCTGGGAATAGGAGAGAAAGAATACTTCCAATGCATTCCCTGTGTGTTGTAGAAGGCGACTAAAGGGTATGGGAGAGATGGGCTAGAAACCCTCCCCTTCTTGTATTTTAACTTTCTAAAAGGGGAAACAGAAGGAGTCATGCAGGGAGGGCTCATCCTCCTTGAAGGCTCAGACTGGGGTGTCTAAATGTGTGTGGGTGTAACCAAGATGAGAAAAAAAGGAGCGATAGGGATGTAACCAAGATGAGAAAAAAGGAGAGATAGGTAGTATATTTGAGGAAAGGAACCTGGATATTTTGGCTCTAAGTGAAATGAAGCTCAAGGGTAAAGGGGAAGAGTGTTTTGGGAATGTCTTGGGAGTAAAGTCAGGGGTTGGTGAGAGGACAAGAGCAAAGAAAGGAGTAGCACTTCTCCTGAAGCAGGAGTTGTGGGAGTATGTGATAAGAGTGTAAGAAAGTAAACTCTAGATTAAAATGGGTAAAATTAAAAGTGGATGGAGAGAAATGGGTGATTATTGGTGCCTATGCACCTGGTCATGAGAAGAAAGATCATGAGAGGCAAGTGTTTTGGGAGCAGCTGAGTCAGTGTGTTAGCAGCTTTGATGTACGAGACCGGGTTATAGTGATGGGTGATTTGAATGCAAAGGTGAGTAATGTGGCAGTTTAGGGTATAATTGGTATACATAGAGTGTTCAGTGTTGTAAATGGAAATGATGAAGAACTTGTAGATTTGTGTGCTGAAAAAGGTCTAGTGATTGGGAATACCTGGTTTGAAAAGAGAGATATACTTAAGTATACATATGTAAGTAGGAGAGATGACCAGTGGGCATTATTGGATTATGTGTTAATTAATTGGCATGTGAAAGAAAGACTTTTGGATGTTAATGTGCTGAGAGGGGCAACTGGAGGGATGTCTGATCATTATTTAGTGGAGGCGAAGGTGAAGATTTGTTGAGGTTTTTAGAAAAGGAGAGAGAATGTAGGGGTGGATGGATTGGTGAGAATAAGTGAGCTTGGAAAGGAGACTTGTGTGAGGAAGTACCTGGAGAGATTGAGTGCAGAATGGAAAAAGATGAGAGCAAATGACATAAGGGGAGTGTGGAAGGAATGGGATGTGTTTAGGGAAGCAGTGATGGCTTGTGCAAAAGATGCTTGTGGCATGAGAAAGGTGGGAGGTGGGCAGATTAGAAAGGGTAGTGAGTGGTGGAATGAAAAGTAAGATTGTTAGTGAAAGATGACAGAGAGGCGTTTGGATGATTTTTGCAGGGGAGTAGTGCAAATGACTGGGAGATGTATAAAAGAAAGAGGGAGGAGGTCAAGAGAAAGGTGCAAGAGATGGAAAACAGGGCAAATGAGAGTTGGGTTGAGAAAGTATCATTAAATTTTGGGGACAAAAAAAGATATTTTAGAAGGAGGTAAATAAAGTGCGTAAGACAAGAGAACAAATGGGAACATCAGTGAATGGGGAGGTAATAACAAGTAGTGGTGAAGTGAGGAGATGGAGTGAGTATTTTGAAGGTTTGTTGAATGTGTTTGATGATAGAGTGGGAGATATAGGGTGTTTTGGTCGAGGTGGTGTGCGAAGTGAGGGGGTCAGGGAGATTGGTTTGGTAAACAGAGAAGAGGTAGTGAAAACTTTGCGGAAGATGAGAGCTGGCAAGGCAGCGGGTTTGGATGGTATTGCAGTGGAATTTTTTAAGAAAGGGGGTGACTCTGTTGTTGACTGGCTGGTAAGGATATTCAGTGTATGTATGGTTCATGGTGAGGTGACTGAGGATTGGCAGAATGCATGCATAGTGTGCTATTGTATAAAGGCAAAGGGGATAAGGGTGGGTGTTTAAATTACAGAGGTATAAGTTTGTTGAGTATTTCTGGGAAATTGTATGGGAGGGTATTGATTAAGAGGATAAAGGCATGTACAGGGCATCATATTGGGGAAGAGCAGTGTGGTTTCTGAAGTGGTAGAGGATGTGTGGATCAGGTGTTTGCTTTAAAGAATGTATGTGAGAAATACTCAGAAAAACAGATGGTTTTGTACATAGCATTCATGGATCTGGAGAAAGCATGGGATAGAATAGATAGAGATGCTTTGTGGAGGGTATTAAGAGTATATGGTTTGGAAGGTAAGTTGCTAGAAGCAGTGAAAAGTTTTTATCAAGGATGTAAGGCATGTGTACGAGTAGGAAGAGAGGAAAGTGATTGCTTCTCAGTGAATGTTGGTTTGTGGCAGGGATGTGTGATGTCTCCATGGCTGTTTAATTTGTTTATGGATGGGGTTGTTAGGGAGGTGAATGCATGAGTTTTGGAGAGAGGGGCAAGTATGCAGTCTGTTGTGGATGAGAGGGGATGGGAAGTGATGATACAGTGCTGGTGGCTGATTTGGGTGAGAAACTGCAGAAGCTAGTGACTGAGTTTGGTAAAGTATGTGAAAGAAGAAAGTCGAGATTAGATGTGAATAAGAGCAAGGCTATTAGGTTCAGTAGGGTTGAGGGACAAGTTAATTGGAAGGTAAGTTTGAATGGAGAAAAACTGGAGGAAGCGAAATGTTTTAGATATCTAGAAGTGAATTTGGCAGTGGATGCAACCATGGAAGCGGAAGTGAGTCATTGGGTGGGGGAGAGGGCGAAGGTTCTGGGAATGTTGAAGAATGTGTGGAAGGTGAGAACGTTATCTCGGAGAGCAAAAATGGGTATTTTTGAAGGAATAGTGGTTCTAACAATGTTATATGGTTGCGAGGCGTGGGCTGTAGATAGGGTTGTGCGGAGGCCGGTGGATATGTTGGAAATGAAATGTTTGAGGACAATATATGGTGTGAGGTGGTTTGATCGAGTAAGTAATGAAAGGGTGAGAGAGATGTGTGGTAATAAAAAGAGTGTGGTTGAGAGAGCAGAAGAGGGTGTATTGAAATGGTTTGGTTGCATAGAAAGAATGAGTGAGGAAAGATTGACAAAGAAGATATATGTGTCAGAGGTGAAGGGAACGTGGAGAACTGGGAGACCAAATTGGAGGTGGAAGGATGGAATGAAAAAGATTTTGAACAATCAGGGCCTGAACATACAGGAGGGTGAAAGGTGTGCAAGGCATAGTGTAAATTGGAACGATGTGGTGTACTGGGGTTGACATGCTGTCATTGGATTGAGCCAGGGCATGTGAAGCATCTGGGGTGAACCATGGAAAGTTTTTTGGGGCCTGGATGTGGAAAGAGAGCTGTGGTTTCAGTGCATTACACTTGACAGCTAGAGACTGAGTTTGAACAAATGTGGCCTTTCTTGTCTTTTCCTGGCGCTACATCATGTGGGGGGGAGAGAGGTGCCATTTTCATGTGTGGCAGGGTGGCGATGGGAATGGATGAAGGCAGCAAGAATGGATATGTACATGTTATATATGTATATGTCTGTGTATGTATGTGTATATATATGTTGAAATTTTTTTTTTTTCCGCTGTCTCCCGCGTTTGCGAGGTAGCGCAAGGAAACAGACGAAAGAAATGGCCCAACCCACCCCCATACACATGTATATACACACCCGTCCACACACGCAAATATACATACCTACACAGCTTTCCATGGTTTACCCCAGACGCTTCACATGCCCTGATTCAATCCACTGACCGCACATCAACCCCGGTATACCACATCGATCCAATTCACTCTATTCCTTGCCCTCCTTTCACCCTCCTGCATGTTCAGGCCCCGATCACACAAAATCTTTTTCACTCCATCTTTCCACCTCCAATTTGGTCTCCCTCTTCTCCTCGTTCCCTCCACCTCCGACACGTATATCCTCTTGGTCAATCTTTCCTCACTCATTCTCTCCATGTGACCAAACCATTTCAAAACACCCTCTTCTGCTTTCTCAACCACGCTCTTTTTATTTCCACACATCTCTCTTACCCTTACGTTACTTACTCGATCAAACCACCTCACACCACACATTGTCCTCAAACATCTCATTTCCAGCACACCCACCCTCCTGCGCACAACTCTATCCATAGCCCACGCCTCGCAACCATACAACACTGTTGGAACCACTATTCCTTCAAACATACCCATTTTTGCTTTCCGAGATAATGTTCTCGACTTCCACACATTCTTCAAGGCTCGCAGGATTTTCGCCCCCTCCCCCACCCTATGATCCACTTCCGCTTCCATGGTTCCATCCGCTGCCAGATCCACTCCCAGATATCTAAAACACTTTACTTCCTCCAGTTTTTCTCCATTCAAACTTACCTCCCAATTGACTTGACCCTCAACCCTACTGTACCTAATAACCTTGCTCTTATTCACATTTACTCTTAACTTTCTTCTTTCACACACTTTACCAAATTCAGTCACCAGCTTCTGCAGTTTCTCACATGAATCAGCCACCAGCGCTGTATCATCAGCGAACAAGAACTGACTCACTTCCCAAGCTCTCTCATCCACAACAGACTTCATACTTGCCCCTCTTTCCAAAACTCTTGCATTCACCTTCCTAACAACCCCATCCATAAACAAATTAAACAACCATGGAGACATCACACACCCCTGCCGCAAACCTACATTCACTGAGAACCAATCACTTTCCTCTCTTCATACACATACACATGCCTTACATCCTCGATAAAAACTTTTCACTGCTTCTAACAACTTGCCTCCCACACCATATATTCTTAATACCTTCCACAGAGCATCTCTATCAACTCTATCATATGCCTTCTCCAGATCCATAAATGCTACATACAAATCCATTTGCTTTTCTAAGTATTTCTCACATACATTCTTCAAAGCAAACACCTGATCCACACATCCTCTACCACTTCTGAAACCACACTGCTGTTCCCCAATCTGATGCTCTGTACATGCCTTCACCCTCTCAATCAATACCCTCCCATATAATTTACCAGGAATACTCAACAAACTTATACCTCTGAAATTTGAGCACTCACTCTTATCCCCTTTGCCTTTGTACAATGGCACTATGCACGCATTCCGCCAATCCTCAGGCACCTCACCATGAGCCATACATACATTAAATAACCTTACCAACCAGTCAATAATACAGTCACCCCCTCTTTTTATAAATTCCACTGCAATACCATCCAAACCTGCTGCCTTGCCGGCTTTCATCTTCCGCAAAGCTTTTACTACCTCTTCTCTGTTTACCAAATCATTTTTCCTAACCCTCTCACTTTGCACACCACCTTGACCAAAACACCCTATATCTGCCACTCTATCTATGTTTAAATGTATAGGTATGTATATATGTGTGTGTGGGTGTTTATGTTTTTCATGTGTTTGTGGGTAGGTTAGGCCATTCTTTCGTCTGTTTCCTTGTGCCACCTTGGTAACGTGGGAGACAGCAACTAAGTATAATAGTTTGCTTAATGATGTTATCATTATTAGAAAAAGCATCATTCATTAAATCAGCCTGATAATGATACTTTGTATTATTACTCCTAACCTAGATTTGTAAATTAGATAAAAGATTATGTACTCTTATGTTAGTTTTTATTTTGTAATTTATTTTACTGGACATGTGTTATGGATGGCCAACAATACTGATAAACAAACAAAATGAATGAACATTGACTTGTGGTCAAGAGAGGGTTTGTTGGGGATGCTTGGTTCATGTTTAGCATAAATTGCAGTTATGCCCAGGCACATGGGAAAGAGGTATTAGGTTGTCTCAATGTTTTGTACATATAGGATACCAACAAAGCCTCTTTTTCAGTGATATATAGATAATTAAAGTGATAAGCACACAAAAGTCAAGAATTTACATGAACGGGGCTTTTACTTAGATTGAAGTTTCATGTGTTTATTTTTTCTATGACTAGTAATTTGACAAATCTTATATTTTATTTTTCTTCCGTCAGAGACTGGAAAGTGTAATGCTTACATGTTCAGTATTGATTAAAACATTATATGTATTTTACAGAATTCTTTCAGGAATGCTATATGGACATTGTTGTTATGAAAAAAAACAAGTCATTGCTGCAGTTCGATATTGATATAGGTGAAATATTTCTCTTACATCATGATCACAATTATGGCATTGATTTCACCTTAGTTTGTTTTCTGCAATGGTAATATCCTTGTTGGTTTATATCCTTGTAACATTACTGAAAAGTTTCAGTTGAATATATATGAAATATCATATAATACCAATTATAGAGATATCATATTTGCTGGTCCCTGGCTTGGAAGAAAAATGTATCATTAAGCCAGGTTGCTAACAAAAGCAGAAAAACCCTTTTTACTAACTCTTAATCCTGTTATAAGCTCCTTTCTTGTATTTTCTTTACTTTTGTATGTTTATGAGTTTGATAAATGCCCAGTTTAGATTATATTTGCATCACAACACTCCTGAAGAAACCAGAGGTAAGTTCACATTTAAGACAAACACAAAATCACCAGTGGCTCATTGATAAGTCTGCTGCTTCTCAAAATCTAGCATACATAGGTCTCAATTAAAGATGCTCAGTCACACTCAGTGAATATGAGGAACACAAGAAGAGTCAGATTTCCTTTGATAGAGGTAACAGGAAAAAATGGATGCAATCTGGGTAGAATATTTAGATAGAAAACAGCTGCCTATAAGTTACTATCTCATCTTAAGTGAAGCTTTGACAGGTATATACTATAATTACAGGGATTTCACTGCAAAAATAATCATGGCAGTTTCACCCTGTGGTAATAGTTATGGAATTAAATGTTGAAACTACTTTCCTGGGTAAATATAATTATGTCTGATTGATATTTGTCTTTAGTTAGGCATACATTATTAGCATCATGGGAAGAGCCATATTAAACAGGGCATTTTTATCCAGCTTCTCAAGTATGCTTCTTTTGGCATTTCTCAAGGGCCTTCCAAATGCATTTGGCTCATAGGCATGTTTTGTGCACCTTTTCATGTACTAAGCAGAGGCTTTTGGTGGATAGTTTTCATACATTTGTTTCGATCCTGAAATGTTAGTTTCTTCAAGTGTAAAACACATACTTGTTAAAATTTTTCTTGTGATTTTCATGACTGTTTCACCATGTGAATACTTCTCTTAGATATATATTTGCTCCACAATAGGAAATCATTTGATTACTGGTTTTTACTGCAAAACATTTTATCTTTTATTATCATTTTATTTAAAGCTCATCAATGGTAATTTTTTTCTTCTTTCAGAGACTTTTTCTGAACCACTTTGGCTTTGATGAAAGGAAATAATCTTTGTTTTGTCTGAATACCAAGCTGAATACCTAGCCCCTTTGAGTTGATTGCATAGCACCAAGATGGAGGAAGACCATGAAACAATAATTATTCAGGTGAACAGCACAGACTGGGATCAGCAAGCAGTATCAGACTTCGAGCACCTACAAGTCACTAATTTGACTTCAGTAGAATGTGGGATAGTGAAGGAAGAAGTTTCACGGATAGTGAAGGAAGAAGATTCTCACATTAATGAAGTTGTTGCTGTAGAAACATATCCAATTGAACCAGATCAGATTCAAGAGAAAATGGATATAGGGAAATTGAGCAGTGACATGAACAAGAAAAATCTGATGCCCGTTTTAAAGTATGACTGTCCTTATTGTGGTGTTCATCCTAAAACTAAGAATGCTTTGAATATCCATATCAGAACTCATACTGGAGAAAAACCATTTAAGTGTGAAATTTGTGGAAATGCATTCAAAGCAAAGACAGAATTAGACAGACACATAAAATTACATTATCAAAAGAAAGAATATTTTTGTGGGACATGTGGGGCTGAATTTGTTAGTCAGTATTCATGCACAAAACATATGATGAACATTCACAAAATAAAAGCTAATGATATTAATATGTTTAGATTGAAAGAGGAAGTAACAGAGAAAGGAGAAGATGTACTCTTCATCAAAGTGATAAAAAATGGAGAAGCCTATAGAAGGAGGTTCAAATTTATAAAAGAAGTATGAATGCGAAGGGTTTGAAGTCAAATAATTTTTTCTTAACTTTCTTAATCAGGCTTGAGATACAGGAAGTTCTTGATTAATGACAGTGATGCATTCATAGAACACATGACTGTAATCAAAATGACTTCAGCCAAAACAGATTTACCCTAGAATCCATAAATTGAAGCACATTCCTGGACAGTAGCTCAAAAACATGTTTTGTGTACAAACAAAGCCAAAAATCTTTCTACATGATTAAAAGAAAATTTCAAATAAACTATTTCTTTCTTTATCATTAAGTGTATACTTGGACTTGTAGGCATATGATGTTGAAGCTGATATCTTTATCTTTAAATATCTCTGATGCCCATTCCCTCTGGAAACTCCCTTATCTCTGTCCTTGCAAGTATTGCTACTCGCAGTCTTCCTGGAGCACTCTTTTGCTTTATTTCCCCATAATACAGGTGGTCTTCCCCTTGTATCAGCCCCTTTAATCTACTTCCATACACTCTCCTTGTAAACTTCTCTTGCATTCTTTCTACTTGCCCAAACCCTCTCAAAGTATTATGTTCACTTTGTATGCCCTACCATACAAAATTTCTAGTACACCACTTCATTCATTACCTTCTTCATTCCATCCAGTCATACCACATGCTTCTCTCAAATAACTCACTTCCAGAGAGCCTGGATTTTTGACCTCTGTGACTTATCCCATGTCCCTGTTTCAGCTGCAGATGCCAGGTTCAGAACTATGCTGTCCCTTAACCCTTTTTTCCCTTCCATACTTATGCCTCTTGATGCTGACTCCCCACTCAGATGTTTTGCTCTATGACTGATCTATGTTAGTTATTAATCCACTGCACATCAGTTGAGTAGTAGTTGAAGCAGATCCACTTTTTTGGAATTACTTTGTTCTTAACTGAATCTGAAACTGTAGTCACTACCATTGTTTATGTTGTTTCTGGAAGTGAGAAATGCATAGCTATGTTGACAGCTCGTTTGCCAGCTTCAGAACATTTATGTCGAGTTATGATTTAATTTGTGATCCAGGAGTTTGAAAGGCACCACTCTTTTGTCAGTCATATCAAGTATCAAAATGTTGTCATTTCTTGGATGGAAATGACATAACTTTAAAATAATGATAGCAACATTGTTCAAGGACCTGGTATGATTCAGTTAACAGTGTGACTACAAAATAACGTTATTCAAAATTAGTTTAATCAAGGACTTACTGTATTCAAACCTTTTCCAAATATGGTACCTTTTTTATCTATTGAGGATCAGTGCAAGAAGTTTCAGCTTTTGTAGACATGTGAATCAGCTAAGGTTGCTTCCTTTTTGAATGTCACTGTAACATAATGATTTAATTTTTTCCCTCCAGGATCCTCTTCTGTGGGGCTCCCATGGTGCTCAAGAAGCTGGTTGCATCCACTGGGTGGGACCACAAGTAAAGTGTGATGTGTTTATGCGTGTGTGAGGTGACTGCAGGGCAGTTGAGGTGCAAGTATTCAGTGTCTTCAATATATAAGTTGTCTTGAGTATGAGGGGTCTTGTGATATGTTGATTTTGTGTTTGTAATGAAGAGATGCATGGTGTTCAGAATGCAAATGTGAAAGTGTTACTTATGCTTACTTGTGGATTATAGTGTTAGATGAGCATATGGCTGACAGAGTTGAATTTATGGTGGGGCTAGTAAAGAGGTCATTTATTGATTGACAAGTCAGATGACTGTGCATGTTTTATCATTGTTGTGTGTTAGGGGAGGAAGGATCTATAAGTTAAAGCAAGAAGCAGCATAAGGCTTTTTATTTCTATTTATGGGTGATAATAGTTTATTATGTGGTGTGGATGGGTGGGGTCTACTGTTGTTTCAAAGAAGTGAGTACTGAGCATAATGAAGTGAGGTTGTGTTGGAATTATTTTTGCTTCAGTATGAGAGTGTTGAATATTTGTGGTGTCAAGGCAGCCATTGGATATTCTAATTGCCTTGTTTTTAGCAGATCATTATTGCTTTATTATATTTGCTTTTGAAATGATGCTTGACCAAGCAATTAAGGTTACTTTATGGTGGAATGGATGAATGATTTTCAGAAGATCTTTAGGGATTTTTGTTCCTGTCTAAAACTGGTACCATCATGTGATCTGAGGGTGTTTAGTTTTTTATGGCTTTTCTGTTGATGTTTGTAGTGAGGGAAGGTAACACCTTGTGTGTCTGGTATGTGATAACCATTATGGTTGGAGTTCTGTTGAGTGGGAGTGGTTGACCATTCAGGGTAATGGGAGTATGCAAATGGATTCATATCTGTTTGGGATCATATGGTTGACAGTGGGTTTCTTTGGTGATAAAGACATTCTGTATTTAGTTAGCCTGTGTTCTAATTACAAGATATAATGTTGCATGTTTATTGATACTTGAGTAGTGCCATAATGAATTTTAAATGCCAGTGGGAGTCATATGTTGACAGGCAAGGCAGCTGTTTTGTGAGAGGAGTTTGAGTAGGTTTTTCTTGGCTTTCGTGTTTAAAAACGTAGTTGGTTTGTGGCTAATTTCTGGGTAGCACTTCATGTGTATGTTCGTGTGTTCTTTGAGGGAATGTATGTTGGTCTGAATTGGAAGTTGGGGGACTGGAATAGTGTGGGAGGAGAATATTTTTCTTCAACATTCTCAGGAGCTGGATGCTGTTGGTTTTATGGTTCATTGTGTTAAGGAAGAGGTGCCCATTTGCTGTTTGCTTTCCAGATATTAAGTTGATGATGAACATTTTAAGAGTTTTGAATTTGTTCTGAGATCTCTCTGATAGTGAGGGGTTGTGTCTGAGCTTCTTTCATATCATTATGAAGTCTGCAGCTTATCAGGAGAAGTTTGGGTTATATTGCTTTCTGTGTCCTTATGGTCATGCTTTTTGCTCACTTGGCTGGTGGTGTTGATGAAGTATGAGTTGTATAGTTTAGAGTTGGGAAATGATGTAAGATGAAGGTATGGAGCTTAGATTCTATGTAATGCATGAAGGTTGGCCAGTCTGCATTCTTGTTGTATGTATATATGCCACTACGTGAGTTGGGTGAATTATTTAAGGTGCTTTCAGAATGGATAAGTGATCAAAGGAAGTATGCATAGTGTGGTCCTTGTGTGCAGTTTTGGAGTGCAAAAGGTAATGTGTAGTGAGTATGGCTACTAGAGACGGTAGATTGGAAGTCTGATTGGTTAATTGCATAGGCAGAGAATGTTGAAAGAATGCAATTGATATATGAATAGTCATACCTGTGGATCTTGAGTATGATGCATGTTCAAAGAGATCCATTTACTCTTCATTTATCATAAGATTTATTCATTCATATCCTAACCCATCAATGTAGCATTAAATATGTTCAATACCATCATCATCAGGTTGAGCTATATATAGTGTAAGACCCTACCAGTTTAGTGAGAACTTAAGGAATTATATAGATGCAAGAAGTTTGCATGATTTTAGTAGCAACTTTGGAAGCTTATGAAGATGTTACAAAATTTGCCGTTATGTTAATTGCATTCCATCAATCACTCTTGGTATGTAAGGAGAGTTAGAGAACCATTTTTTTTATGAGAAATCTGTTCTTTTTATTTCTTAAATATATACCAGATAGAACATTTATTTGCCATGAATTGCATGAAATACACATTGTAAAAATGCAAATTGTGATTACAGTGTAATGTTATGCAAAGTTTTGGAAAAATACAGCATTTTGGACACAGTAGAAATAAAATCCAACAAGGATTTTTGTTTAAAACCAAGATGCATAGATATTTAGAAAGAAATTTTGCGAACTACTTACAGGGTCCGATTATGAGTGTTTGTACATGTTTTCCTAGTATTGTGAATATGCAAAAGATTACATGTAATCTTGACAGAATTTGTATATCTTTCATCTTGAAAGGTTCTGTTGTGTTTTGTTATTAATTTACTTTATGTTAATGAATTACAATTACTGGTGCCTTAAGACCTCTCATACAAGAGACAAAATAGATTTGAAAATGGGAATTCAGCACTACTAAATAGTGCTTTCACTTCCTTTACCATTTACCATGAGTTTATTTGACATGGATACACCATTCACATTGCTCTCCTATTTAGCTAACTGATAGTTCTCTCCTCATTCACCTTCTCCAGTAGTAGCATGCCTACCTGAAAGTAGCAAATTAGCTAGGTTTTCTGTATGACCTGACTCATGGTACAGCATGTCTGACATGGAAAAGCACTCAGTTCGATAGGATAAACCAGCTACGGTATTTTACCTTGCAGTTTCTGTAGAGTGGTAGTGACAATTCATTATGCATAAATCAGTATATATATCCTTTTCATAATCAGAATTTTAAACATTTGAAGGAAAAGCTGCATTATTTTTTAGAAATGCTACTAATGTAGTGTCTTCTGTTTGTTTTGCAGCCTCACAACTTCGACTTCTCAATGGTGGCAGTCCATGAAGTCTTTCCAAGCTTTATAGGCATCACATCACAAATTTCATGAGTACATTCATCCTTTTCATATTCATAGCTTTGAAAGTTTAAAGGAAAAGATGCATTACTTTCTAGCAATGCTACTAATGAAGTTATGTTGGTTTTGCAGCCTCACTATTTTGGACTCGTCAGTAGTTGCAGTCCTTCATGCAGTCTTTCTGAGCTTCATAGGGGCCACTTTACAAATTTCATACAGGCATACTATAATTCAGAAGGTACGCCAGTGCTTTATACCATTTAACGCCACATTCTTTACAGTAAGTTCAAAATATTCAAAAACACCTTGATCTAGAGGCGCTCTATCTAAACAGAGAAGAGGTAGTAAAAGCTTTGCGGAAGATGAAAGCCGGCAAGGCAGCAGGTTTGGATGGTATTGCAGTGGAATTTATTAAAAAAGGGGGTGACTGTATTGTTGACTGGTTGGTAAGGTTATTTAATGTATGTATGACTCATGGTGAGGTGCCTGAGGATTGGCGGAATGCGTGCATAGTGCCATTGTACAAAGGCAAAGGGGATAAGAGTGAGTGCTCAAATTACAGAGGTATAAGTTTGTTGAGTATTCCTGGTAAATTATATGGGAGGGTATTGATTGAGAGGGTGAAGGCATGTACAGAGCATCAGATTGGGGAAGAGCAGTGCGGTTTCAGAAGTGGTAGAGGATGTGTGGATCAGGTGTTTGCTTTGAAGAATGTATGTGAGAAATACTTAGAAAAGCAAATGGATTTGTATGTAGCATTTATGGATCTGGAGAAGGCATATGATAGAGTTGATAGAGATGCTCTGTGGAAGGTATTAAGAATATATGGTGTGGGAGGCAAGTTGTTAGAAGCAGTGAAAAGTTTTTATCGAGGATGTAAGGCATGTGTACGTGTAGGAAGAGAGGAAAGTGATTGGTTCTCAGTGAATGTAGGTTTGCGGCAGGGGTGTGTGATGTCTCCATGGTTGTTTAATTTGTTTATGGATGGGGTTGTTAGGGAGGTAAATGCAAGAGTCCTGGAAAGAGGGGCAAGTATGAAGTCTGTTGGGGATGAGAGAGCTTGGGAAGTGAGTCAGTTGTTGTTCGCTGATGATACAGCGCTGGTGGCTGATTCATGTGAGAAACTGCAGAAGCTGGTGACTGAGTTTGGTAAAGTGTGTGGAAGAAGAAAGTTAAGAGTAAATGTGAATAAGAGCAAGGTTATTAGGTACAGTAGGGTTGAGGGTCAAGTCAATTGGGAGGTGAGTTTGAATGGAGAAAAACTGGAGGAAGTGAAGTGTTTTAGATATCTGGGAGTGGATCTGTCAGCGGATGGAACCATGGAAGCGGAAGTGGATCATAGGGTGGGGGAGGGGGCGAAAATTTTGGGAGCCTTGAAAAATGTGTGGAAGTCGAGAACAGTATCTCGGAAAGCAAAAATGGGTATGTTTGAAGGAATAGTGGTTCCAACAATGTTGTATGGTTGCGAGGCGTGGGCTATGGATAGAGTTGTGCGCAGGAGGATGGATGTGCTGGAAATGAGATGTTTGAGGACAATGTGTGGTGTGAGGTGGTTTGATCGAGTAAGTAACGTAAGGGTAAGAGAGATGTGTGGAAATAAAAAGAGCGTGGTTGAGAGAGCAGAAGAGGGTGTTTTGAAATGGTTTGGTCACATGGAGAGAATGAGTGAGGAAAGATTGACCAAGAGGATATATGTGTCGGAGGTGGAGGGAACGAGGAGAAGAGGGAGACCAAATTGGAGGTGGAAAGATGGAGTGAAAAAGATTTTGTGTGATCGGGGCCTGAACATGCAGGAGGGTGTAAGGAGGGCAAGGAATAGAGTGAATTGGAGCGATGTGGTATACAGGGGTTGACGTGCTGTCAGTGGAGTGAATCAAGGCATGTGAAGCGTCTGGGGTAAACCATGGAAAGCTGTGTAGGTATGTATATTTGCGTGTGTGGACGTGTGTATGTACATGTGTATGGGGGGGGGGGTTGGGCCATTTCTTTCGTCTGTTTCCTTGCGCTACCTCGCAAACGCGGGAGACAGCGACAAAGTATAAAAAAAAAAAAAAAAAAAAAAAAAAAAAAAAAAAAACCTTGATCTGTTATGTGAGATGAAAGCTCTGATAATTGTTTAGAGGAAATATTGATATCTGTACTTTTGAGGTGAAAGACCACTGTACCTTCAAACATGCACATCTTTGCCCCATCTTACACTGACGTGTCCTTCCACGTAATACACCTGGGATGTTAGCCCCTTCTTCAGTCCTGTATCTCATTTGAGTGAGCCCCAGGGTTCCATGTGATGCCAAGCTCTTCCCATCCTACCCCTGCTGCAGTCAGTGCCTTACTTTTGTAAATATTTACTCTCAACTTCCTTCTTTCACAGTCTTCCAAACTCTGACACAAAAGAAACATTCTGCCAATGCTTGGGCATCAGTTAACATTTTTCATCCCTTAAAACTTAATAGCAATCTCATCCTCACTTTCCATTTTTGTGTCATATTGATGATTTATTGTCCAGTGGGTGGAGCTAGTTGTTAGTTAGCTGAACGAGTAAGTGATGTGATCTTGTGCATTCACGTCAGCTCGACTCACAATTCATGGGCTGTCATTGAGGGAGAAGTGATTACTCTAATAATTTTGAATTTTCATGTTATGGGGCTGTAGAACCTTTCATAAACCAGGTCATAAGGCACAGTTTTCAGTGATTTGTAAGTTACTGAAGCACTGAGAGGTATGTTCACAATGAAGCTGATTCTCTCTGCTTTAGTAGCATTTGTTTTAGTATTTGAACTTAGTTATTATGTGTGACATTTGTTTCATTTTCAGAATTTTCATGAAAATATTAAAGAAGTAAAAGCCTTTATTTTGGAGTATCTTTTACGTAGACAATGAAAATTTTTGACTTAGTTTACACTGTGTATGCTTCTTTGAGTTGAGATTTGCTTATTTTTCCATTGTATTCAGAATGCCATCCTTGGGGGACACTCGATAGACATACAGCCTTCTGTGTGAAGATCTCCATTAATTTTGCTTGCATTCCTCACTAGAATTTGTTTTGACAGCTCTTTTCACTAAAATTGCATGTAAAAGCTATACGTAGGAGCCTCTGCAAACACTGTGCTAGAGTTGCCCTCTGCCAGTGGCCTGTTAAGGGTAAGGCACTGAAGTCTCAGAAGTGGCACTGGAATTCTTTAGTACTGGAGACTCTGTTGCTGTGGCCACCCCTTTGAAGGAGTTCTGCTTGGAACAGATGTCAGAGATATAGGTTGACTGCTTGTACACACATTAGCTCACATCCATTCCTGCTATTAGGCCCAGCTTGTATTAGTCAACCTTGATTCCTTTAAACTTTTGTCCAGTACACCCATTCCAGTTTTACATCTTTCACTTTGTCAGTTCACATGACCTAGATTATCTTCCTTCTATGAATGCCCTTTCAAAGATATTACCAGCACATACCACCAGAATTCATTAACTAATCAAGTTTAGAAATATTTGCAGGTTAAGTATCCTCCCCTTTCTTCTCCACCCACATCTTACTGTACAGCAGAATATTGTGGACTTTCAGTGGGTGACTTGCTAAGGAAAAGTAGAGCAAAAACTTATCCACTTTGAGGCTTACTACTAGAATAAATGTTTTCTGATAATACAGGAAATAGATCTAAGTTTGTAGGTATTTAGATAATATAAACCCCTCATATTGTAAAGATAAATAGATTCTGTATAGATCTGAAGATTCTGTTAACAAATAATACTGGGCATTTTGACTTTCGCATTTAAGACCTGTAAGTTCCTCAACATTGTAAACTTGCATTTACAATTAAAACACATGGATTATCGTAATGATGAAAATACTCAGTTTCAGTTTAAGATTACTAAGCTTACTCTACATGCTCATAAACTTTTGAAATGTTAGACAGACTGGCAGAGTTAGAGACAATCAAGCATCAGTTTTACCATCACTTGATTAACTCTCTACAGGCCCAGTTTTTATTAGAATCAGACTGACCTTTAAGCAGTTAAATTCAGCTGGCTGTGGTACATCATAATTTCATGTTAATGAATGTTCTGGGATTTTGTTCGTAGCTTTGAACTCATAGAGACTGCAGAGAATCATATACAGCATTGATGGGCTACAGAACAAAGCATCCAATCCCCATATGAAGATAATGGTAGGCCAGTATCTACAAAACTTCAAAATAAGGAAAACAAAACTTATTCTCCTATGAATACTAGTTATGTCAACATCACTTTCAAAGCAAAAATATATTTGCTGATTAGAAAATGTGCAAAGATCTTGCATAGCTTGCTCTGACTTTCTAAACTCCACATTACAAAGGGTAATGGAATTCCATTTAATAAAGTTCAAATGTTTTTTTTTTTTTAATTTTCCAAAAGAAGGAACAGAGAAGGGGGCCAGGTGAGGATATTCCCTCAGAGGCCCAGTCCTCTGTTCTTAACGCTGCCTTGCTAACGCGGGAAATGGCGAATAGTTTGAAAGAAAGAAAAGAAATGTGGAACATTCAGGGTGGCATAGTTCCCAATCTGCAATAATGAATTGTTCCCTGACATCAGGGCAACCATGATGGAAGCTGTAAAATAGCATTAATAAAGTCAAAAGGTGTTGTAGATACAAAAGAAGAATTTCTAAATGTCCTGGGTTGTTTGAACCTTACCTGGAAATGTTAGAAAATTCATGGAACACCCTATGAGGAGGTTCAGGGTCTTACAGGATATACTTGACAGTCAGTTTTCACAAACACCTTTAGATCCAAAGCCTTAAATCCAAGGTTTGCCTCAAACCACTCCAAGTGTGGCTTGTAGCATAATTACTTGGAAAATAGGTGTGCTACCACAAATCCGGCCACCATTGACTGACATTGCCAGGATTACTCTGGAGCTTGCTAAGGCCATCTTGTGTATACTGAATGCTGAATGAGTTACCTTCTGTATGCTACATACTGGGAATAGCACACGAATCATGTGATCAGCAGTACAGGTAACCCTCTACATTTTTCTCATGGTCTTCCCCTTCTCATTTTTAAGATGAATCTTTTTTATAACAGCTATATGTGCCTCTGTATTGATGCTCACGATATGGGAATTCTATGCTGTGAATATCCAGGAGCAAGTAGGTCGGTGATGTCATTTCTGGCAGTCTTTGACTGGCTGAATGCAGGCCCAAAACAAGCAAGCTACTGTTATCTAATTGGGAACATAGTGATGCATGGAGAATGCCAGTGTTTCCCCTCCTGAAGGACAGAGGGTTAAAAGATACTAACCCAAATATTTCTAGACAGTATCACATATTTGCAATACACTGCCATAGAGAGAAAAGATTTATCAACTTTCAAAACTTATGATCCTTTTCTTGAAAGGAAATGGTGAAAGAACAAGAAACAATTGCCGCTACTAAAGATTTATTTTTTTGGAGATCATTTGGTAAACTCCAAATGATTTGGTATTTGGTTACCAAATTCTTGGAAACTGTGAACACAGTTATTTCTCACTTGCCAAACTACTAAATGGCAAGATTTTTGATTAATTTCTTATTAGAAATGGTCCAGTGTGCAAGAATGAATGGGTTCAGAAGTGTCCAATCGAGCAACTAGTTTTATTAGTCTGATTATGGAACTGAAAGAAGCAAGAACTGCAAGGAAACTGACTTGTATGATTACTGTTTAGTTCAAGTAAAGATCACTTGAGTAAGTTCATCTTGGTTCACCAGTCATCTTACTTAATCCCACTAACCCAGTGATATTAATTTGCAGGTAAATGCCAAGATCATTGGCAAGATACCATAAGAAGATTCGTTGATTTGATTTTGTGGAATTCATAAATCTTTGCAACCTAGTTCGGTGATTTAAACATGAAAAAGTTATCTGAATACTTAAAACTGTTTGCATAATTGTATATTGTTAAAAAGGATAAGGCTGAGCAAAGGAGACATGATAGAGTCATGGGGGACATTAGTTTTAAACATGATTTTTTTGATGTTTCATATTTGAGAGGCTTGAAAACAATGGTCTAGGAAGCATATTCATAAAAAATTTAGACAAGACAGAGGATGGCTCAGCAAGGTGTAGTGTTGAACATTGAAATTAGTCGTCCATCAAAATACATGGGGATTGTTCTTTGATCAGCAAGTTATGCGGGGATTGTACTTTGATCAACAAGTTATTGGGGATTGTACCTTAATCAACAATTTATGAAAGATGGTTCAAGGGAAATGCTTGGAAAAAAAAAGATATTGGCTTTTGGGAGTAATAGTGCAAACAGATAGCTCACAGACAACACCATTCAAGGGAAATGCTTGGAAAAAAAAAGATATTGGCTTTTGGGATTAATAGTGCAAACAGATAGCTCACAGACAACACCAATCCTGTTGCAAGTAACCAAAACTACAACCCACCCAATTTAGTTTTATGATAATTTTCCACCTTTTGGAGAAGAGGTTATTGGCAGAATATTGATTTTCAGTTAGATATTGATAAAATTATCTCGGAAAGCAAAAATGGGTATGTTTGAAGGAATAGTGGTTCCAACAATGTTGTATGGTTGCGAGGCGTGGGCTATGGATAGAGTTGTGCGCAGGAGGATGTATGTGCTGGAAATGAGATGTTTGAGGACAGTGTGTGGTGTGAGGTGGTTTGATCGAGTGAGTAACGTAAGGGTAAGAGAGATGTGTGGAAATAAAAAGAGCGTGGTTGAGAGAGCAGAAGAGGGTGTTTTGAAGTGGTTTGGGCACATGGAGAGAATGAGTGAGGAAAGATTGACCAAGAGGATATATGTGTCGGAGGTGGAGGGAACGAGGAGAAGAGGGAGACCAAATTGGAGGTGGAAAGATGGAGTGAAAAAGATTTTGTGTGATCGGGGCCTGAACATGCAGGAGGGTGAAAGGAGGGCAAGGAATAGAGTGAATTGGAGCGATGTGGTATACCGGGGTTGACGTGCTGTCAGTGGATTGAATCAAGGCATGTGAAGCGTCTGGGGTAAACCATGGAAAGCTGTGTAGGTATGTATATTTGCGTGTGTGGGCGTATGTATATACATGTGTATGGGGGGGGGGTTGGGCCATTTCTTTCGTCTGTTTCCTTGCGCTACCTCGCAAACGCGGGAGACAGCGACAAAGTATAATAAAAAAAAAAAATAATTGATAAAAGATGCAGGTAAGACCTGCTCTCCATTTACGCAAATAAGAAAAGAAAAATTAGGGCAAACACAGAGGTAAGCAACAGTATTAGGTCTATAATTCAAGGATTTGACATATGAAGAAAAGCTGGGTATTTAAAAGAACAAAGAGTTAGAGTTGATGAAATATAAGTTTTCTGTTATTAAAGTGACTGTGTGATTGCTGATTTTATATAGATTTATCTATTCTGTTAATAGGTCATAATTTTGAGTTTCATAAGCTAAGCATGTTCATAACCAAGAAGTGAAGTGAGTTCTTGTGTAGAATCAGCACAAAATCAGTCCACCAATGACCCAGACTTCAACAAGTGTAACTCGCAGTTAACATCTGGCACTTTCATTTTTTGGAGTACTGTAGTTTGACGTATAATGAAGGATCACCTATGCTTTATAACAGGAAGCACAGCATAGACCCACAATTTATAACAGAATGTGGTACAGTTGATACTGTAGTGGTAGGTGAAATTCAGCTACTACTAGACTGACAATAACCAGGGAGGTACTCGCTGCCACTAGGGTGTCAGGAGGAGTAGTGACTGTGGCATACTAAGGTGGCATTGCAGTAGCTACCACCTTTCCCTACCTTGGTCCAGATTGCCACTTTTCTTTCTTAGCCTCATATCCAATTAAGTTGCTGGAACTTTGTGGACAGACATAAACCACCGCAATGTCTGTACTTAACCAAGTAACTTGCATGAGACTTTACTCAAAAATCACAGTTTTTCTTTATCCCTATAGATAGATGGGTATAAAACTACTCTCATAACCCTTGTGAGTCTTCATAGGGAATGGAAATTCCTTCCTTCCTTATACTTAACTTTTTAAAAGTATGGAACAGGAGCTACAAAAGGAGTACATCTCAAAGGCTCAGGCTGTGTCAGAATGTGTTGTTGTGGCCACATCTTGGTAGAGAAATCATATGCACACTTGCTTGTTTCTGAACCCCTTATGATCCCATCCATCTGTTTGAATACTACCCCCTCAACCATATATTATTTCTCTCATACAAGATACACCAATCAGTTGTCTTTAGGTTAAGCTCTGACACTGCCATATCCCTCATATATATATATTAAACTCTTGCTTGAGCCTGAGCTTCCATAGGGCAAGGGGCCCAATGAATTGCACCATGTGCTCCCATTCCACGGGTCCTGAATGCAAGGTGAGAAAGGATATATAGTATTATGTTCGAGGGGAAGAACCTAGATATTCTAGCTCTGAATGAAGCTAATTTCAAGGGTAAGGGAAATACTTATTTAGGAATATCGGGTGAAAGGTCGGATTTTTCTTTAAGGGTAACAAGGAAGGAAGGGTTGTTATTAACAGTGAAG
Organism: Panulirus ornatus; assembly: GCF_036320965.1. NCBI lineage: Eukaryota > Metazoa > Arthropoda > Malacostraca > Decapoda > Palinuridae > Panulirus > Panulirus ornatus. The sequence goes on from NC_092227.1 coordinate 87,800,238, forward strand.
GAGGAATAGTAGAAATGTGTAAAAGAGTGTAAGGAAGTGAATTCCATACTTATGTTGGTGAAAATGAAAGTATATTGGGAGAGAGAGATGATTATCAGTGCTTCTGTACAGTCAAGAGAGGAATGAGGAAGTGTAGAACCCTCTAGGAGGAGCTGAGAGCAGTTTTATTGCAAGGGATTGTGTATTGGTGGTGGGAAATTTGATTGTATAGAGGAAGGGGAGCTGATGTGATAGTTGAGAGTATAATGGGGGGCAGTTAACAAGAGTACCAAGTGTAAATGAGAATGGTAAGGAGCTTGTCAAGTTGTACTGAAAAAGGATATGTGGGTTGAAATACCGGTTTCTAGAAAGTGACATTCAAAATGTGGTTGATATTGTCAGGGATCAAAGGGCATTATTGGATTATGTGCTTGTTGATAATTGTGAAAAGAGGCTCTTGGATGTGAATGTGCTGAGAGGGGGGAAAGTGGCGTGATGCCCAGTTATCTCTTAGTGAATGGGAGTGTGAAAGTTTTTAGTACCTTTGGGAAAAGAGGAAATGGCAAGGGTGGGAAGAGGTGGTGAAGGTGAATGAGCTTAAAAAAGAGGCTTGTGTACTAAGAGAAAATGGATAAAGAGTGGCATAAGGCGAGTTATTGAAAGTAGGGAAGTGGAAAGTATTTAGGGAAGCTAATCCATACTTATGCAAGTAATGTTTGGCATGTGGGTATTTGAAAAAGGATAGTGGGTGGTGGATAAACAAATCGCTAGTGATAGGCAACATTCAGAGCGAAATTTGAGTCTAAGATATGGAGGCCAGAATTGCAAAAGGACATATAAAATTTTAACATCGCACAAGAAGAGAGCAAGGTGATAGAAAATGGTAGAAGTGTAATCAATTTATACACAATCAAACAAAAATGCACATTTTAACATACTACAATCTTTAAAAAAAAAAGCCTGTAGTATGTTAAAATGTGACCTTGCATAGAAAACTGAACAATATATAATTGATAACTCGTATAATTGGAAGAGGTGGAAATAATTAACAATAGAAAGAAAAATTATTTCTTTAATAACTTGTATCTTCCAAGTCATGCTGGTGACAATGATAGAAAATGGTAGAGTGCTGATAAACTATTTTAGGGCTGATAATGGGGTTATTACGTTTTGAATTCAATATAATCCAAGTGATGGAATTTGGTGAACCTGTTACTGTAACATTCTCTGATATGATAAGATGGCATCTGAAAGCCACGGATGATTTTTTGCTTACCGAAGTAAAATACGATTCCCAGGCAGCTATAACTTAAAGGTTGACAAACTATTAAGCAGATAACTCGGACATCGGTGAATCCACTTAATGTTATCATTTATGAAAGGTTCATTCAGGGACTTTTCGTAAGTCTTTATTTCCCATTGTATTTCAGGTGTCTCTCCACTTCCAGATTCCATTTGAAATGCCTGGCAATAATCATAATTCGAAAACGCTCGGAATTATATTAATGTCCTTGAAGCTGCAGAACACTGGATAGGTTCTTCATTAAGCCATCCTCTTAGGTTCTGGTTTCATCAGTATAAACACCCAAGTTGAAAAGAACCTAATAGTTTTATTGTCCCATACCTATCATCCTTAAGCGGTTAACATCTTTCCAGACTCCAGGTCCACTGGAAGGAAACATAGACAGTGATAACGTGTAAACCTCTACATCAATGTGTAGAGGAGTCAGGACCTTTGTAGAAGCCATCCATCACCAAGAAGTATCCTGAGCTAAAGTCTTTACCAGGCACGTTAAGATAATAGAGACCACTGAGAAAATTTCTAGGATTAGCAACATTAAGATTGCTAACGGAGCAAAGCTGGACAGAAAGAGAAGGGAATCATAAGATTTATACCCGAGAAAGAGCTGCTTCAGAAAAGTAGAAACTGGATCAGGTATGGAAGTATGTATATATTCTGTTTGTGTGTGCTCAACATACACGAAAAGCCCACCTTGGAAATGCTTGTGATAATGTCTGCAGCGAATGTCCGCTTGAAATTTTGTCGGCTCATTCGTGGTCCATTAGGTCCCTTACAACCCACGCTGCAGATCATGTCTTGGCTGCGGTGCAACACAACGGTATAGCTGTAGATTCTGCATCATTTGCTTTTTCACCCACTGTTCTGCGCAATGGGTATGTGACGTACTGCAGACAGATGTTGGGTATAATTTACGATCTGGAGAAAGAACGGCTGAGAAAGACATTGAGCGTCTACCTGATTTACAGCTTCCAGGCTGACGGAAATTGCGGACAACATATGGCCAACGGTGCCATCTGTTGGTCGCACCTAACGTCAGAATGGACGCTATAAATTAGGCAGACACTGAAAGTCTTTCTTAGTCTCTCATACTCCAAATCGTAGATTGTACCCAACATTTGTCTGTAGTACGTCACATGCCCATAGTACAGAGCAGTGGGTGAAAATGCAGATGGTGCAGACTCTACAGTGTCAGTGGACAAGCAACAAACCCTGATGGTACTGGAACCACGGTTCCCATCAGACAGTGTGTTAGACCCCTGGACGGTACGGACAAAGCTTCGACAAGATATAGCCGGAAGCGATGCTTCCCAAGAGGTTGGGATTATGACTCATGGCGAATTTGCTAATATCGGTCGCCAGGATGGACTGTGACAACTACCTCCACACCAACATCACCCATCAATCACTGGTCACAGCCTTCCATCCTGACGTTAATGCAGTCAGGCTGGATGGATGTCATATTCTGTCAAGGAATATTCAGTTGTACGAGTACAGTAGTGACCAGGGTGATCTGAAGGAGAGTATTAGGAGGCTGGTCAGCGCAGACTCACTCACTGCCTCCGTTAGTATTGGCGTAAACATCGTGTGGTGCTAGTCTGGAGACTCAACATTCGGTGAGTTTGCAGACCACCTGAATAATGGCAGGTGATCACAGGGGTAACGACGCTGACAAAAGACGCTGGTGAAGGCCGCCTGGAGTCTCTACGCCTGCACGTTAAGAATGCTCGTCTGATGGTAGTAGGAACAGCGCACTGGCCTGCCTCTCTGGGTCTTGGCAACAAAGGTAAGTGTGTCAGTAAACAAGACTGGGGGACGTATGATGAAACTTCATAAGGAAGTTCATCAGACACAGCCATCAGTCAAGGCAAAACCGACAGCTTCGTCAGGCACTTCAGGTGAACTTTTTGTATTAAATAAATGATAACATTAAGTCTGCTTACTGTTAAATTGTGTATCTACGTTTCCATCTCAGATACTTTGTTCCGTGGACATACTTGAACAACATAATTCTTCCGAATCAGTTCTTCTAAAAGATATAACATTATTCTGTTTACAAAAGCGGCTGTTTACACAATGTGTCCACCCAATAAAAAATTCGGTAAAACCGGTCCTGACTTGGGACAGTTTACCCTACAACCCAACCAGCCAACTCACCTCAGACTATGGAGCACCTGGGTCGAACCCCGGGGTGTGTGGCGTGTTCCTTGCCACACTCTCAAGATCTCCCCAACAAACGCCTCCCCAGCCTTTTCCTGCTGCGAACCTGCCATCTAATATCAAGAAAAATTGTCCTGGCTATATCTACAACAACCAACAGATTGTTGTCAAACGGTCAGTAACGATTGAAGTTATTAACAATTTCCTTGGATAGTTGGTTGGGGCTTTCGACCTGTCAACAGCCAAGGTCATTAACGCCGTCAACCACCAACATTCACTAGGTGAACATTTCTTAACACCTTATTCAGCTGTTAAGGATAATAACTCGAAAACCAAATATTCTCACAATGTATATGACCTCTTGTTCAAATCATGTCAACACTCGCAGACATTAATCGAAGATGCATTATTTACCGAAACGTTTAAGTTGGGTGGGTAAATGTTCTATTTTTTTCTAAAATCGAAAGTGACTTTTTTTTTTTTAGATTTGCAGTTCTCTATACAGTATCTGTCATTAGTTTGAAATACAATAACTTTTCATTATCAAGCTTTTTTTTTTTTTTTAGGTATAAAGTTACCCTCAGGAGTGCGGGGTTTACCAATACCTAAGTTACTGCTGCAGAATATTTCATTTTCTCTTAAGAAATGTCAGATTTATGACACATCACCAACGAAGATATTGATGGATCTCATGAAGAAATACAGATAAAAAGATCGAAGGAAGAAAGAGAGAAAGAGAGAGGTAGCGAAAGAAACAGAGAAAGAGAACGGAAAAGACGTACATAAAGAGAGAAAAATGAAGGCTTAAACAGAAATTTAGTCACTATGTTTGGTATGTTAATTATCACTGTATACCCTCGTTACATGAAGTGATGGATGGATTTCTTGTTAAATCTGAGCACATAATATTCCCTGTTAGCCACCTTTTCAGTAAAGGAAAATATTTCTTATTCTAAGAGCGCTTAGAAAAATGGACTTACAAGAGCAAAATCCTGACTTAATTAGATACATCGCTTTCCGTGCCGACACAGTGGCTTTTGTACTGGTTCATTTATGAGAGAATATCATGTAAATAGCGTAAGCTGACCATGAATATCATTGGGTTCGTTGTTCAGTTTTGAAAAATTCAAATTTGCATTAAAGTAGGCCTTCTTTGAGGATTTATGTGCTATTGGAGGTTGTATTTATCTGATTGTACTCCATATTATTTAGAATGAGGCTAATGATGATAGATGATTATATAGATGAAAGAAAAAGATAGGAACTGTCAAATTGCTATATTTTTTCATCCTTAATCTGCAGACGACACGCGGTGCTACATTAGGATTCATCGCTACACAGAGAGGGAGTTTTTATATTATCTTTATACTATCCTTTCGTCTTAAATTTTAGTAAATTTTTTCGTCTTAGAACTGCTTAAAAATCCATGTGCTCTGATTTTAATAATCATCAGTAATTTAGTTTCATTATCTACATGTTTCCAATCAGCCAATCATTATTCAGGAAAAAGAATCTGAGAAAAGTTACTGGCTATTGGGTGTTAGAGTACATTTGGCAAAATTTACTTAAGAAAATACAATTCATCTGGAATCAAGAGTATCATAAAAGTAACGATATATACAATATTTTTTAATGAAAAAATAAGCTAGCACGAATAAGAAAGCTTAAAATATAATTGTTGATGTGGAAGAGAACCAAGATGTCAGTCCCGGGTCAGGGAAGCTTTGTTTACCCACAATGCACTACTCCACAACAGTAGTTGTTGGGCCTCCGTAGTGAGAAGTCATACGCGTGTGTCGATCTGTGGTTTGTGATGATGTGTGTTCATGGTGACGTATGATTTTGTGAGAGATCTGTGGGTGGTGAGTGAGAAATGCCCGTGGCACGGTCAGTGTCGGCGTCTCAGCTGGCGAGAGCGGAGGGAACCATTACCAGTCCAGGAACACCTGAGGGCGAGTGCGGTCCTGTCCTCCTGACGCAGAAGGCCCATACGCTTGACAGGTACGTGGACGCCCACTGCCAGCTCACACCTTGGCAGAATTATGTCTTAATATCCCTCGTGATCATTGGGAATGTTCCCGGTGGGTTGAAAGTTATGTAATACTGAGAACAAAAGTTCAGGTGGTGATGGTTGAGCGCAATTCCCATTTAGTGTGGGGTTTAAGAAAGCCTCTACACGCTTGACAGGTCTTAGAACGCCCTTTACCACTTCACTTAAGGTAGGGTTTTAATGTCCTGAATGATAAGTGTTCTTTGCATGATGGGTTGAAAGGTACGGATGAGAGACTCGAAATAATGTGGTGATTGAACTTTCGTACCGTGTAAGGGGTCCAAGCTGTTTAACACATTAGTCTCGGATTATATATTTAGTAACGACAGCGCCACGCCTCCATCCCATGTTATGATAGAGGATGTACTTGTGTTTAGTGGCTGATGTTTCTCATGTATTGACAACCATCCAGAAGTGATACCATTCACCGTAGGTGTAAACTGGGCGTGTCATCATGTAGAGGGACATATTGGGCCGTCAGTTGATCCTGGAAGTGGCATAAAAGTTAAGATTTTCCCACCTGAAGTGAAGATAAGAGAGAGGTGTATTATATTCAGCACGTGAACTGAATTAGACAGCCCTGGAGGTTGTTTGTATGAGATTGGTGGTATTTTATTTATAAAAGCACATTGAAAGTTTTAAGTTTATTAGTTTTGGAATACGTTTATAGAAATGTTCTAAAGTTGGCATAGCTCTGAAACAGAGGAAAATGATAGGGTAAAGTAGAAAATGAGTGGAGGAAATAAAATAACCTTAGTGAGGAATGTTGATCAGTGAGACCTTTCTATCTCAATGTATCAGTGAAAAATTTAGATGTTAAAGTTGATGTTCTGTTTTGATTAGCACTTTGAACATTCCCATGTTGCACTAGTGATTCTAAGATATTAGAGAGAGGTTTCCCTGCTCATGGAAATCAGAAAGATTGCAGAGTTCCTTCACTGTCAGACCTAGACTGAGAAGGCGTGTATGTAAAAATTGTACATTTATCATATGGAAACAGTTATCCATGAAAATATGTTTTCAAATATCTTGTAAAAGAAATCCTCATTGAAATATGCAGTTTGCTCTCAATAACTCTGACGACTTTACACTCATATCAAATTCCAGAACGATGCATGTCCATATTTGTATGATTTGAAAATTTCTCATTCTGGCATATTTGAAATCTGTATTATAGGTAACTTTGTATGTTAGTGGCACACTGATCGAGCCTTGACGTTATTTGCATTGTTTTTTAGTGGTAAACTAGTTCACTTTAATGAAATTACAATAAGACCTTCATATGGTTATTTTTTGTCATTAATGAGTACCTTGATAATGAGAAGGGCTCTGAAGGTAATGGAATATGAGGGGTTGTTATTCAAGAAGATTGGTGAAATATGTATAAAAATCACCAAGACCCCTGAAAACCTCACCTGGTTTTCTCATAAGCCAACAGTCATATGTTTCCAAAGTTTCTTATCTTTCTTGTCATCTGCATGGTAAAATTTTGATTTATCCTCTTTTCAATTCCTTCGTGGAATTGGATGAAACTGCTATCAATACATTCCTTACATATAATAGAAGTGATTTAGATGGATGGTGCTTCATATGGAGCATTCTGTCTCATGTGAATTTAATAGATATGTGAAAGTGAGGATAGCTGTCAAGTTCAAGAGAAATTGTGGGATTGATTACTATAAAAGTAAGTGAAACACTTTTATGAATTAACGCACCTTATGGTAACCTCCCCAAGCAGCTAAGACTTATTGTGGAAATAAACCAACGTTTATGTGGACTGCATGGAATAACTGCCTGAGGGGAGGCTGGGATGCAGTGCCACCTGCTACCCTGTGTTGAGCATGTGTTTTATCGGATTAGCACACTGCTTAGTCATGGGTGTGTATGATATGCCAGTATTTTCAATGTAGCTTAGAAAATCAGGGTAAGAGTTCAGTTGTTAGAGGAAGATAATTGTGGTTCATAAAGATTCTCCATTTATACACGTGTTTCACTTTAACATTGACTAACCACATTTCCCCATATCATTTTAACCTATTTCCCTTTTACATTTACTTTCAATGGATTAAAAAAGAAAGAAACTTGCTCCAAATCACTCAGAAAAGCCAGTCTAGATCACCTCTTGTAAGTGTAAGAAATGTGTTACCTTGTGAATTCTTTTGGGGTCTTCGCTCCCACAGCCCAGGCTGTTGGCTCGGTTTGGTCATTAGTATACCAAGCTGTTGAAAGTTGCAGCCTGTAGGATCTCCTATTCCCCACAGCTTGGTTGGTCTGGTACACTTTGTAGGTACTTGTACAGTGTCCACTGTACTCTTCAATTTCTCTACTGTGCATCCCAGGCTGTTTCTAATGGTAGATGGCAAGATGTTGATGAGTCTTGGGCCCCAGATGCTTAAGATGTTCTCTCTTTTTGTGCATATTGCACTTTTGGATTTCAAAGGCAGGACTTTACAGTCATCCATGCATTTGGTATTGTACCACTTTCATTCATATCCATAATAAATGGAGTGGCCCAAAAAAGACGTTTTACTCTGTAATAGTCTATGGTTTTATTGCCAGAATAGATGAGTGTAGAAGGGAAACCTTTTTACAATAAATCCTGTAATTGTACTTGATACATTGAAAAATGGATTTGTATACTTTCTAGCACTGCTATTTTAGTGTGAAATTGTACCATATGACATATATCAGTGGTGTTATATAACTATAGAGTATTACATTGAAACACTTGGGGCAATTAATGGCCTTTGATACTTTTGGGAAAATATTGAAAACTTTTGACAAACAGTTAATCATTATAATGGGTTAGTGTGTAGGGAAAGTGTTGCTTTGGATGTGATTAAGATGTTAAGTTCAGGAACAGTTACTGTGTTAGTTATATTTTAATTTGATTATATCTATTTTTAGTTGTTCAACCTGTAAATCACATTTAGCTTTAAATCAGAAACGAAAGGTAGACATTTGATTTGATACTCTATGTGATAGGTTATTTCATGGGTCGATGTTGTCTTTCCTCTCAAATTGATTCATGTTTTTACCCCTGAGTTTTTTATCTTCAATGCTATTTGGTCTTTGGCTGGAGGAACTGATTTTTTCGATAGTACATCTTATTTTATGTGAAAGCTGCATGTCTTACACACTTCTTTCAAGTGTTAGGAAAAGATTAAAGTGATTTTTGTCAATATTGACAAAATTTGATTGCTGTGCCACCAAAGAAAGTATTTGTAAGTACCATATATACTTATTCCTTTGGCCACACCTTGTGAATGAAAACAAATTACTGTAATATTGATAGTGGGTACATTTTGGTAAGTATAACTTTACATATGATTATTTTAAGGGAAATTTGCGTTGGGTTTTCATAGATTCTGTCCATTTATTCTCGTGTTTTTTGTAGTATACTGGAAGCTATTTTACTTCCACTTTTTTAAGCCATGACTATTTTTGAGTAATATATTGTAGTATGGTATGAAAAAAGTAGCTTTAGAAAATTAAAGTCCAGTTGTGTTAACATAATGTGCAGAGTATAAGCCTTTTTTTGTAAATGTAAACATCAGTGTTCATAAGTTAATATTGCTCTATAACTGAAGTACACTGATACGAATATAAAAGTGCACAGTAGTTTAAGGACTTGCACTAATTTTTCTTTTTATTTACTCTGGAAGACATACTTGCAGCCTTACAAATGCTTTACTAAGTGAAATGAATGGGTTGATATGACTTTCATTAATAGCAGTAGCTAAGTCTTTGAATAAAAAACCTGCTTTGAAGTAGCCTATACTTTTACCCCCCCCCCCCCCCCCCCCTCAAAAAAAAAAATCCCAGTTGGTAGGACAGGAATGAAAGATTGCTGTTGACTAAAACATCAATTTTGAAATTAGAATTTAATATGAGGAAATATGATAGACGTCCATGTAGTTGGATGTCTTCAATGGATTCTGATGTAAACTTGGGGCTTGTGTTTGCTTATGTATCAAATGTGTGGATGATGAAAAGCAGTTACAAGCAAACATTCCTATCAATGTAGATCTTGTGTACATGTTTACTTTTAACTAAGATGTGTTGATTTATCCAATAAATGTGATACCTGCTATAATAATATTTTCCCATTGTTGATCCATGATATGTAAATTGATAACTTATCTAACTTACAGTAATGCATGGAAAAATATGCTAAGTTTAAACTTGCCATTGATTTGGGAAAATGTGGGAAGGAATCCATCACTTGAACTCACACATGTAGCTCTTGTTACGTATATGAATGATCATCCCACTTCAGTTATTTCCATGTGCATGTTATGACATAATGGTCACATTTTTCAGTGTTTTATTTCTTGCCCAGCACTTTTTCAGTTGTATTTCTGGGGAAAGGTAAATCAGTCTTACAAAAAATGTAGGAAAAATCTGAAAATGCTGACCAAACACTCCTGTGGCAAGTTATAAGAGATGTCATAAATGTAGTTGTGGGTAATCCTTGAGGACATACTGGTAATTCCTTGTCTGTTCACAGAATTGATAGTCAATTTAGATTTAGAGATACTTAAACATTGGTATGGAAACAAGAATATCAGGTGAATGGAGCAAGTTGCATGTTGATGCCATAAATGCAAATACAGCAAGTTTTTAATGTACATTAGACTTTTATTGGCTGGATGTAAACAGGAATTGCTCATATAGCGAGTAGGCCATACACAGTGTTCTCTTGTTTCTTACATTCTAATGACATGTATAGAGGATATGAGGTAAGTGTTAGCTCTTTGATTGTTGTCAGTGAATACACTGCATACATATTACCAGGAAAGGATAGAGCCTCATGTGCATTTTTAAATTCTTGTCATGTTTAGATAAGCTGATACTTCCTATTGACATACAAATTTCATATATCACCAAGAACTCTCACAAGCTTGCAGAAAAATCCTGAACCCTTTCATTCAACCACAGATCATTATAGAGGAAGGAGTTGTGGGCATGAAAAAGGAAGGGATTGAGCCTTTATATTGTTTCCAAATATGTCATCCATGTTTTGATTGGCTGATGCTTTGAAGTTGCACATATAAATGCCAGCTGCTCTTATTATTTTGCATAGAAATCTTGAAATCTCTCATTTGCCAGTGGCAGGAAGAGGTTGCACTATCTCAAAGGAAGGATGGTGTATAGGTTACTGGATATGTATTTAATTTAAGAATGGCTGTGGCATGCCAAATTTAGTCATCTTTTTGCTTGTTTGGTTTGAATGGCTGCAGCCATTTAGTTCACAATGCTTTTTTTAACATTTCAGGTTTTAGTATTTCTACATGACTTGGGATGCTATGTTTTTTTCCTGTAATCAGCACTTAATGGGTATTTGTGTAGTTATACTGTTTAGCTACCACATGGCTTTTGTAATAAGTTAAAGATCATTTTTTTTTTTTATCCCCAAATCATTTAACATGGGGAGTTGCATGATCCTCCTACTCCTGTTTTAGAATATTCAAGTAGTAATGGTTTATAACAAATAAGGACACCTAGCCCTTAAGTTAACCTAACCTTAATATTTGTAAAATTAAAGGAAGATTAGATTTTTTTTTTTGCTCCCCTATTGGATAAGTATGGATTGAAGGGTAATTGAAAACTTTCATTCTCTAACAAAGAGTCCTAAGGTGATTGATTGAGATTTTTTATTAGCTTTCACCAGTATGTGTAAATGTTTTATTTTTTATCCCTAGTTGCTTCTTTGGTGGGGCAGTGTGAGGAACAAACAAATGGCCTCATTGGCACCCATATAATCTAGTTGTCTTGCATAATGCACTGAGAGTAGAGCCTTGGTTCAGCCCACTATCTGTATATTGTCTCTCATCTTTCTTATTGACCTAGTTCGTTGTATACCTTGTATGCATCTCATCCTTATGAATGTTTAGGCCCTGATACGGTAAGCTTTTCTGGCTCTTTTTCCATTTCCTTTTTTGGTCTCCCGCATCCTGTTTCCACTTGCAAGACTAATATTGCTAAAAATGTCCAAAACATTATATCCCCATCACCTTCAACTTAGTTTCACTCAGAAACAGAACATCCAGGTTCCTCTCGCCAAACATAGCACTCACATATCCCCTCTTATCTCGGATACATCCATGCAAGTTAAGGTACCCCTGCATGAGGCCCTGAGAAGAAATTCTCATTTGGCTCTTCTGTTACTGTTTTTGTAGTGATGACACATGCAGAGAGGGTTTCAAGTTCCAGTTAGATACTTTTACAACATTCAGATATGTGGGTAGAAGTCTTACTCCCCCATCCTCACAGTATGCATTATACCTCTGAAATTAAAACTTACCATAAAGTAAGATAAATTGTTTTAATCCTTTGAGACCCAAAAGTATTAATTTCTTGTCCTGCTGGTGCTAATAACATTATGGAATGCTGATTAAGAGAACTTCAGACACTCACTGCATATATATCTGCAAAATTTAACTGATGAACCAGGTTATAGGGCTTCTCCAATGTATGTTTAATGGTTCTGGTCTTGAAAAGCAGTACTTATCACAGGAGCAACACTGCACCTTGGTTTCAGATTGAACTGTGGAGGTAGAAGAGCCTTAGTGTGTTGGATAGGTGGACAAAAGGTAAATATGAGGGACTTGAAGTATATTGTATTTGTCTTGACTTTATGTCTTTTTTTCTACCTTGAAAGTCTTGGAAGGGATGGTTCACAACGTACATTAGGAAAAGACATAGAGGCACAGCAGACATAGAGGACTTTGTAAGATACTACCTCTGAAATCCAAAGGTGTGATGTGCACCAAAGGAGAGAACACCTTAAGCATATGGGGCTTGAGACCTTACCTGCTGTCATCAGAAACACTATGGGATATATGGCAGAGAAGTTTTAAAGTGCACTATGCCCATAAGTACTTACAATGTATATTAGACCAGCTAGGCTGTGGGGCATTTGTGGCTTGTGGGATGTGGCTTCTAACAGCTGGTTGATCCAACCCAGCAGTCTGGACTCAGCCCGAAGACTTCCCCAGGCCTAGGCATGCTCTGTATGTCTTCTTTAGTAATCTTAAGGCAAGATAAAGCTAATGTAAGGCAGTGATTTAGTTGATAACAAAGGCATGAATTTCCCACCCTGACCCTGGGCTGAATAGATTGTTTGATTGAAGGAAATCACTCAATATACATCTCAGGACTCCGAATTTGAAGTAGTGAATATATTTTTTTCTTCATTTTCTAAGCTTTTGTATGTATAGTATGGAGTATAGCTGTGTCTGAATCACTCAATTTGCATCTTAGGACTCAGACAGAATTTGAAGTAGTGAATATATTTTTTTCTTCATTTTCTAAGCTTTTGTATGTATAGTATGGAGTATAGCTGTGTCTGCTAGTTTTAGTGGGACATAAGAATCCAGGTTCTTCCTTCATAAGTTGATTAGCTAGTGGTTGTGATAATGGAGTAGTGCAGTTTTTCATTCCAAGTTCTAAAATTCTGGTCCTTTCAGAGTCAGTCGCTGCAAGAGAATTGTGCTTGTCCAGTGCAGTGCAGTGGAAGAGGATTGTTTTTTGATGTGTCATTTAGGTTGTTTATAGGATGACTTTTGACTTACTGAATATGATTCACACTACTTCATTATTATATTGCTTATCTTATCATCATCAGTTTAGACTCCCTTGTCTGTTGTTTATGAGTTTATTGTAGCAACTTAAGGTCCTTAATTTGAACTTGTGTATGAATACAGGTTAGTTTCTCTCATCTTTGCCAAGGTTTCAAAAGTTATTCTGAATCTTTGGTCATTCATTTGCCAGGTTTATTTTGCCTTTAGTTGCATGCATCTGTGTGGGCATGTATGCTTCATCAGTTCCTGTGAAGTGATGTTGTTCGTAGAATTTCTTGTTTAGATTATTGAGGTTGGGATCAAAGCTAAGATTTTCAATGCCTTGTGTACTAAGGGCTGCTAATCACATATGCACATAATCCTCATTGTTATCATGTTTTAACATAATCCCAAGGAACCTTCCTTAAGGGATTCTTGCATCTTCAAGACTAATACACTCAGTAGTAAGGAATAGATGAACTCCTTTGAAGTGAGAAATTCTTTCATGAGATTGTACTCTGATGATTGAACTTCACCAAAGGTTTGGTACATCTTTCGCCATTTCCAATGGTAGATGACAAGGTGCTGAAGAGTCTTTGGCCTCGAATAGCTAAGGTGTTCTCTTTTTGTGCATATCACACCTTTCGATTTCAGAGGTAGTATTTTACAAAATCTTCCATGCTTGTCGTGCCATTTATTTCCAAGTGTGAGTTGGAAACCATTCTCCCTTGGATTTTCCAGGTAGAGAGTATAGTATACCTCTCCCTTGTGCCCTGCAAGGAATATAGACTCGGTGATTTTAATCGTTCCCAGTAATTTACTTCCATAGCAACATTATAGGCCTTTGAAAGACCTCAGGACACTTTCTGATACTGTAGTTTCATTCGCCATGTAAGCTGAAGCTAGAAACTAACAATATTTAATTCATGAAAGAATTGGTGCCTTGAATAATATCATCACTGGGTTTTCTTCCCTTGTCTTAAATATCCGTAGGATCCAGCCTGCTATCCTTTTGCGTGAGGCAACTATTGTTTTGCTGTGTTCTGTGATAGTTAGGTCGTTAAACATTATTACTCCAAGGTCTTCCACAATTATCCCTGTGGTTTATGATAAAGTCTGTCTGTCCGGTATTTTGTTTTGATTTCCTCATTTTCCCCATACTGAGTGAGTTGAAATGTATTTCCGTTGAAAACACATTGTTCTTGGTTACCCAGTTAAAGATTTCGTTTGTCACTTAATAGCTTTTCGGCATCATCTATTGATGCGATTTTCATACTTATGCTTTTGTCATCTGCAAAAGATGACATAAGACTGTGGTTCACATTTGCGTGTGTCAGAAATGAGAATGAGGAATAGGTGTGCAAGTACTGTTCCTAGGAGAGACTGGGCTTTTTACTGTGGAGGTACTGGAGATGGCTTGGTTTACAATTACTGGTCTGTTAAACAGTTGTGTATCCATGTCCTAATTTTTTTTATTATTCCCATCTTTCGCATTTTATGAGCTTTTTGCAAAGTCTGTGAATCATGTCAGAATTTCTTTTTTGCTTTCGAGATGTTCATCTATCCTAGTATAATGGTCAAGGAAGTTAAAGAGGCAGGATTTTCCAACCCTAAAACCATGTTTGTGTTTATATACATTGTTCGCTTCTATAGCTTCAGTCAGTTTGCCACTTAGTACTCTTTCGCAAGATTAGAATGTGCGATGATAATGCTGGTGGTTGATTCGGGTGAGAAACTTCAGAAGTTGGTGACTGAGTTTGGTAGTGTGTGAAAGAAGAAAGTTGAGAGTAAATGTGAATAAGAGCAAGGCTATTAGGTTCAGTAGGGTTGAGAGACAAGTTAATTGGGAGGTAAGTTTGAATGGAGAAAAACTAGAGGAAGTGAAGTGTTTTAGATATCTGGGAGTGGACTTAGCAGCGGATGGAACCATTGAAGCGGAAGTGAGTCACCGGGTAGGGAGGGAGCGAAGGTTCTGGGAGCGTTGAAGAATGTGTGGAAGAAGAGAACGTTATCTCGGAGAGCAAAATTGAGTATGTATGAAGGAATAGTGGTTCCAACAATGTTATATGGTTGCGAGGTTTGGGCTATAGATAGGATAGTGCGGAGGAGGGTGGATGTGTTGAAAAAGAAATTGAGGACAATGTGTGGTGTGAGGTGGTTTGATTGAGTAAGTAATGAAAGGGTAAGAGAGATGTGTGGTAATAAAAAGAGTGTGGTTGAGAGAGCAGAAGTGGGTGTTTTGAAATGGTTTGGTCACTTGGAGAGAATGAGTGAGGAAAGATTGACAAAGAGGATATATGTGTCATATTGAAGGGAACAAGGAGAAGTGGGAGACCAACTTGGAGGTGGAAGGAGGGAGTAAAAGAGATTTTGAGCCTGAACATACGAGAGGGTGAAAGGCATGCAAGGAATAGAGTTAATTGGAATGATTTGGTATACCGGGGTCGACGTGCTGTCAATGGGCATGTGAAGTGTCTGGGGTAAACCATGGAAAGTTTTGTGGGGCCTTGATGTGGAAAGGGAGCTATGGTTTTGGTGCATTACACATGACAGCTCGAGACTGACTGTTGCATGTTTGGAGGACTTAAGTGGTCATGTCATTTACACAGTCCTCCTCTGTTTTGGCACTCAGCACGGTTTCCCATTGTACTGTAGACATCTCATTGATTACATCTCATTTTATCATTTTCATACCAAAACTGAAGTGACAGAAGGCACCACTTGTGTTCTTACTTGGCGGATTAGCATCCAAGCTGGTTTGTCATCAATCAGATTATGATCATAGTGTGGTGTGTTTGGGATGGTAGTGCGACATATTAGGCCCACATTGTTTGTTAAGATTAATTCCAGAATGTTGTTTCCTCTGGTTGGGTTTTTAATTTGTTGGCTGTTTGAAAACTTTTCACGTCGTATGAATAACTTTCTTGGCAGCTGTTCGTCCGAGCTGCTTCCAGAGCCAGTATTTTCTGTTACAGTGTTATTTCATGCCTCTTTCCTTTTAATATGTGGTAGGTTGAAGTCTCCTAAAGACAAGTATATTTGGGACCTGGTTTCCAAGGAGATTGAGACGTGATTCTATGTTTCTTTTCTTGTTCTGTAAATTTACGAGACTTTGAATCAGGTGGTGTCTGGGTTAATGCAATGACCAGGTTTGGGTTTTATGTCTTGACAACGAGTTCTTCTTCGTTTGAGGAGTTCAGGAGTTCAGTTATTGACAAAATTGATGGATCAGGGAACTGGACATCTTAGAAGAGTCACGCTTGCCTGCAACAAACTGGCCGATCACAGAGCTCCATTTCTGACATCGTTTTTACCAAAGTAAATCTACCTTCGCTGGTGTTATTGTTCAGTGGCAATATGGACTGCTTCCATTGCTTTCTTCATCCTGTTGTTTACTCCCTGGTCTAGAATCTTCACATCCTTGTCTGCATGTATTACCAAAGCACTGGTGGTGTGGTTGTGCCCGATTTCAGCTCTGTGTTCCGTTAGCTGTACTTGTATGTTCCCACCAGTCTCGCAGTATGAATTTCTCGTATATCCACTGCATGGAATCTTTAGTTGTCTTTTTTTTCCTTAGTCTTCACAATGTATTGTCGTGTTTATCAGTGATGTCGTCACTACATCCACAAGTGTCGTTTGCAAAATCTTTTAAACGTGTGCTTCTTCGTATGAGTTAGGTATCAACGAGTGTCTCTTACTCCTGTTGTTACTCCAGTTGCTAGATGTATCCTTAACCCCTTTGCCTATCCTGTAAGTCTGATTAACGGGCCCCTCAGGTAACGCAATTTCATGAATGAATCTACAGTTTCGTTATCCTTCAGGAACACAGGACCACATACTTAAGGGTCTTCAGAAGTATTAAGTAACTACTCTAACTTGGTCCTCTCACCATGTGGAGAGAGATTGTGAATAAAGTCATCCCTGTTGGTGGGTTTTCTCTGTATTGAGCATCTTGGTCCATTGTTTGCCGTGTGTAGTAAGGTGTCTACAAAAGGTAGATGGCTATCTTTTTCTTATGTGAACTGTGTCCAGTGTTTGTAGCAAGCACCACAATCATTCAGCTTTGTCCCATTGGCCCCATCGTAGTCCAGCAAATATATTTTGTTCTGTAAAACAGGATTGCATAACTCTTAATTGATTGAATGGTGGTTTTAGTATCTTCGTTTGCGCCCACCCTTATGGGTAGAATAGTAATGACTCTTTTTGATTGCTTAGGATTGGCCAGTCCAATGATAGTGTGTTTCCGACTCAAAGGTTTTTAAATATTTTGTGCGCCAATTCATTAGTGAAAAAAGGAAATGATTTTTCTGTTTTCTCACTGTAAGGAGGCAAAGAAAAAAAGCAGTTGTGTTCAGAGTTGAATATAGTTATTGTATATGTGTATTTTCTTTTCTCCCAAATCTTCTGTATGCCGTATAACCTCATGGAAGGCATTAATGCACCTCTTGGTGGTTTTGCTAACATGGAAATGCTTTGACTTGACTGTATCATCGGAGCGTCATACTTTCCTGTAGTAGGTGTAACTCTACTCTGAATCCAGTATTGCTGAAAGCAATTTTTTTTTTTTTTTATACATGGTTGCCTCTCCTGCCCTAGTGCAGTAGTGCCACAACGAGCGAATAATTGGCTAAATTACACACCCAGTCTCTAGCTGTCATGGATAATGTACCTAAATCAGAGCTAACTATCCACAACAAACCTTACAGACTACTCCATGGTTTATCTTGACTGCTTCTCATGCCCCAATTCAGCCCACTGAAAATGTATTGCACCTTATACCTCATCAGTCCAATTCATTCTATCCAGTGCACACTTTTACCCTCCTAAATGTTCAGGTCTGATACCACAAAGCTTCCTGTACTTCATCCATCTTACTACTAGTCAGTCTTCTTTGTTATTTACCTACCACTTTAAAAGTCGTTCTTTGATCTCCTGTCCTTATCCCTGAACCAGTTCATCACACCCTGGTTGGCTCCCTCAGTCAGATAGTATATTTTGACTGTGACATACTTCAGTGAAAGATATTTTTGCAGCTGCTGACGTTGGTAAAGGCTACAGCTGTAACTTGTCATTTGATATTAAAATTGCTCACGTTTAACGTTAGAGTTAAATTCTGTTTTAAAGTGTCTTTTGGTGTGATGCAGTACAACACTGATTTTTGATGTGATGCAGTTAAAAAAATGGACAGGTAAACACCAAAACTCTAAAGGCATTTGAAAAAAATAAAAGAAAATCTTAGTCAGAAAGAATATCATAACTGAACCATATAGAATAGAATTTTAGGGAATCATAATTTTAGAAATTTCCTTTTCAGAAAACAAGGTTTAAAGTTGGTATGGCACATACTGTATATATGCAATGTGGGAAAAAGATTTGAATCGAGGGTATTTGAATGTTTGGAGTCTCGTAGGGTTATATAGACTTGTGAAAGGATGAAAGTGGTATTACAGTTACCACATTTTCTCATTGGAATTGATTTTTTGCCATCCGAGATGACAAAAGCCCCTTCTTTAGACCATTTAGTAGTGCAGGTGTTGATAGATAAGGCTAACCAGTATTCTTTGTGCTTTTAGCTCACAATACTTGAGGAATACAGAAGACAGTGTTGGCAAAGTTGTATTCCTCGTGCTTTTAGCTCACAATACTTGAGGAATACAGAAGACAGTGTTGTCAAAGTTGTCTTTAAACTTTTTACCTGTGAACATTTATTTTCATTCACTTTTTATTGTTCTGTTTTAAATTTGCATCCTTGAAAGGATTAATAGTTAATATGATAGATATTTTTGAGTATGGATAATAACTTTTTTTGTTTTTTCCCTACCAGATTTTCCAAACCTTCAACAATGAATGGACATGCAGAGCCCCGAAGGAAGCGGCCATTTATGTCCTTCAGGCTGAGCAAAAAGCCTGGAAAGTTTAAGGAGAGTGGAATGCCGGCAAAGGGTGACGTGAACCAGAATCCCGGTGGTGTTGTCTCCGAGTCGTCCCCGGTACAGGCGAACATGATCAGTGAAAATGGCGTAGAGAGCCTAGATGGCGGCAGTGATTCCAGCAGTGCCTCAGTGAAACCAAAGAGAAAGTACCTCACTCGAATGAGCTCGTTCGTGAGTCGGGTGGCCTTCAGGGTGCAAGGGGGCAGCCCCAACCCATCGTTGGCGGGACACAAGGGGAAGCTCGAGCGGAGCAAGACAATCTCTGTGTCGGACCTCCAGACGCCCAAAGTCGAGGATTACGTGGAGTTCGAGGAGGGTAAGGTGCCTGGGGTCATGGGGATCCGCAACCATGGCAACACCTGCTTCATCAACGCGGTGATGCAGTGCCTCAATCACACGGACGTGCTCGCCGAGTACTTCGTCTTGGACCAGTACAAGCATGACCTGGCCAGGTGTAACAAAATCAACTCGAAAAAGTACGGCACCCGGGGGGAGATCACAGAACAGCTGGCGGTGCTGCTGAAGGCGCTGTGGACGCTCAGGTACGTGCCCGAGCTCTCCATGAACTTTAAGAACACCGTGGACAAATACGAGTCCATTTACCGGGGCTCGCAGCAGCACGATGCCGCTGAGTTTCTGATGTTTGTGTTGGATAAAGTGCACGAGGATCTCAATACAGCATCCAAAAGGAAGTACAAGAAGATAAAGGTAAGGAAATATGTGTAATTTTTTCGATGGCATAGTGCAGTGTACTGTGATTCTTTTTTATGTTAAATCTCACAGTTGCATTGCTTATTTGTTTACAATTGTATTGCTTCTTTATATATATATATATATATATATATATATATATATATATATATATATATATATATATATATATATGGGAGCGGGTGGCTGGAAATCCTCCCCTCTCTTTTTTTTTTTTTTTCAATTTTCCAAAAGAAGGAACAGAGAAGGGGGCCAGGTGAGGATATTCCCTCAAAGGCCCAGTCCTCTGTTCTTAACGCTACCTCGCTAACGCGGGAAATGGCGAATAGTACGAAAGAAAGAAAGAAATATATATATGCGAGTGTGGACGTGTATATATATATATATATATATATATGCATGTGTATGTTGGTGGGTTGGGCCATTCTTTCGTCTGTTTCCTTGCGCTACCTCGCCAACGCTGGAGACAGCGACAAAGTATAATAAATATTGATAAATAAATATATATATACACACATTTCCCACTCCAGGAGTCTCTTCTATTTTTATGAGACTCTGTCAGCACTCGGGAAGCCAGCCAAGTCCACCTGTCGGAATCGTAGGACATAGATTTTAGTAGTGTTTTTTTATGTGTGTGTGTGTGTGTGTGTGTGTGTGTGTGTGTGTGTAGAGAATGCGTGTATGAAAATTGAGTTGTCAGTGGTCGGTGTCATCATTGTGGTTGTAGCATCGTGTGCAGGAAGGGTCTTGGGATATGTTTGACGCTGCGTGTGTGTGTGTGTGTGTGTGTGTGTAGTAGTAGTAGGGATATGTGATGTCCAGGACGAAGACGGGAAAGTGTGAGTCGTGTGTGCCCGGGGAGTATGGCTTGTAAAGGTTGTTTGTCCGGTGGGTTGGAGTTGGAGTGATACAGTTCATTCGCTCCACGCTCAACTACGTCTCACCTGCTAGGTCTTCTTCCACTTTCTGAAAAACAATTATAACAAAAACTATTAATCACGTTGAATAGATGACTCAGAATAATCACCGGCTGCTTATCAGCCACAAATACTAACATTCAGTAAAACAACCAAAACACATACACATTGACTTTAAGGGTGTGTGCAACGCATTTTGATAATTCAATCATTGAATGTACTAAGGAAAATATGCTAGATCCGAAAATTTCATCGAAATCGGTTCAACTACAGAGGAGATATTGTGGGAAAGTTCTGTTCCACACCTGAACGGTTTTTCTAATCGCGCGGTTGTACTGGCGCCCTCGCTGGTACATCACTACATGAACATCGCCATTTTTATTTAAAAGGAAAATGCAGTTCGAAGTACGGATGGTTGTAGGCATACTGGGTGGAAACCATGATGCTCAATGATATATTGTTTTTCTGGGTCCTCCTCAAGCACAGCCTTAACCTGTGGGATTTCATGGCAGCAAATTGACTCGGTTATTTGTCGTCATTGGGGGAGTGACCACAGAAACACCTGTAAATATAATGATAACTTTGTCATGTTATGAAATCCCATTCCACAGTAATAATGTAACTTGTTACGGAGGGGATATTTTAAGGCTAAAGTATTGTGTCTGTACACATGCATATAGTTTGGAGGGGATGCAGTGTATTGGAGGTCATTTTGCATATAATTACCTTTGTGCATGTAGAAATATAGGTCATTCGGCTATTGTGCCCAACCTGTATCAAATTCAACGTTAGGAGCGATATATTAAAATGTATCCTATATATTGACGATATCCCTATATAGATTTATATATTCATAATTCAAGAATACAACTTAATATATTTGTTGTAACAAGTATATTTATTCCCCAAGCGTCCTGCGTTTCCTCCGGGCATGGGGCTACCTTACGTGTTTGATTTTTTCATTCCGATCAGCTTCCGGCTCAAAAAGGTATGGTTGGGTCCCTACTTGGACATCTCCGTTGTCAGGATCCTCAAAAATCGATGAGCCATCGGACATGTATATATGACTAAATCTTCGCTGGAGCTCGAGTCGCCGTCGTCTCGCCATATCGACCGCCATTATTGTATATGTAGTGACGTCAGCCCGGCGAGCCTCGTTTTCGGTCATTTCTGTTTTCGGTCATTTCTGTTTTCGGTTGATTGGATTTTTCAGACAGGTAAAATTAGATTCTTTTCAAGCGGCATAACTCCGTTGTTTATGTACCGATTTCAAAGTTTTTTTTTCTTTGTTTAAGATTTAACAAAAACAATAAAGTAAATTGAAAATTAATCGCCATTGCATATACCCTTTAACACGACAAGCATTAAACACCCATTCTCTCAGGTCGATCTTATAAACTCCACCTCATCAGAAGCTACACTCCTCAGACATGCATGATTTACACTTTCCCGTCTGTGGTATCGACATCGCGATCGCAGCCTCAACATAAGCCTTACCACCCAGACAAATGCGAGTCGCACTTTCCCCATGTCTTTTTTCTCGACATCAGCCATCGTTGTTTCAACATATCCCAAGACCCGTCATGCCCACGATGCAATTACCACAACGAAGATACGGAACACCCACTGCCCAGTTACCATGCACTCACCCCACATAGACGTAAACACATCTCTACACTCCTCATTAAGGCAAAAGAGGTGTGTGCTGGAAGTGCATATGTAGAGATGTTCTGGAATGAGAGAGGTATTTTGGATAATACAGTAATGATTTAGAAATGTAATTTTCTTGGAATGAATGGCATATACTTGGTAAAACTGTCACAGTGTTGATTACTAAGGAGTTTAGAAAGAAATGTTTTTACATTTGAAATAGTTCGTGATAAAAAGAAAAATAGTAAAGTTTGATGAATGTTTTGAGGTGAATAATTATGAACACCTGGCATAAATACCAGGTGTTCACAGTTATTGTATTGAGAATAATCTTAGATTAAAGAAAATGAACCATTGCTTTGTATGCAGGAAAAAAAGTTGACAAAATTGTCTTGAATTATAATACTGAATGCCACTTAAAAGTTAAAGCTAGACACGCTGATATATTATATTAGAAGTAATATCAGGAAGTGAATGTCCGTGAGACTTACATTGACTAGATACTGATGCTATGTTGTATAAGATATGGAAACAAGAAAGTATTATGACACGGATGATCATGGTGCAGGTTTAGGAAGGTCCAGTGAACTTATCATAGTGCACTTACTTTAGAAGATGTACCCGTAGGCAGCTGCTTATGGCCCTTGCAGAACACATTGATTGTGCCAGAGGAGTCACATTGTGTTCCGATTAGTTTTATCATGGGAGTAGCTGAGTCTACCCCCATGGGACGGGGCATCCCAGTTGTATCATGGGAGTAGCTAAGTCTACTCCCATGGGACAGGGCATCCCAGTTTTGTCATGGGAGTACTAGGGTTACTCCCAATGGGACAGGGTATTCCTCCCCTTTTGCTAGCCATCATTATAGGGACTAAGGATCTAAGGTTCTACAAAGATGAATCCCCAGGAAAAGCTCATGGCTGTGTTTCCTTAATCCACCTCCTCATAATCTCCCTTCAGCAAGCCGCACAGTTGACCCACTTTGTTGTATATTGTTTGGTAAGTAAGACTATTTTGTTTTACTGGTTTTGCAGATTATTCAATTTTGTGTATGTTGAATGCAGATTTAAATTTGACAATCTAAAAAGGCCACTGAGGGTTTTATTCATTTTGTTTTTGTTTTGTAGATTGATTTGTGGCAACCTTTCGTATCTCTTTCCAAGCTTCTCTGAGAATTTCTGTTTCATGAGGTATGTTACTTAGCCAGAGTATACAGGATAAATTAGATGGAAAGAGGAATGGATAATGATATGTTATAATGGTGTCCCTACTTCAGAGCAGGTAAAACATTTAGTAGAGTTTAAAGTGTGTCCACTCAAGAGTATGGAACTTATCAAGATTTGAATGCACAGTAGCCTAGCTGGAAAAAGCTGTTGAGAGTTTCTCTATTTTTTTTTTTTTTGTCAGTTTCTCACAAGTAGTTTGTGTCCCGCGAATCGAACCATTGTTGGTTTTAGGTTTATTGATGTAGTGATGTAGTGGTTCCTGAGATGGTTTAGTTCTTATTTTATGAGACAAATCTTTTAAATCGTGGGAAGTACGTAAGACTACTGATGATACTAAAGCACTTATTCTCTCCCAGCTGGATACTGTTTGGTGCTGACATCACCATATAATCACAGAGTTGTTGCTGGATTCTGCCATCCTGTGGTTACACCGCCAATGGAAAGTCACCTTCGTTCATTTCCCTGCTGCTACTGGAAGTAGCGCAGCCTTGTAGCTGTAAGATCTCCGAGAAAATAGGTCCTGGGGTGTGACACCGGGATCCTTTCAAGAAAGAGGTCCCAGGACAATAACAAATGAAATACAAGCCCAGAGAAATTACTGATCTGCAGTGTCGTAAAGCCTTTTATTATCCATATGAATTCAACGAGTCCTAAATTATATGTAATTTGTTGGTGTGGTCAGGTAAGACATCTGAATTTTTTGTGATGGTAAAAGCCTCTTCTTGTTAGAAATACAAGAGATATGTAGTTCAGCAGCAATACCTCACATGCCCGTGGCAACAGACAACTTGTTGCACCAGGCCTTCACTGATGAACTGTCCTGTATTGAGCTGCGCGGGTAGAAAACAGCCCCTGAAAGCAGAGTTAGGCATACATAAGTAAGGTGTGAGATCGGTATTTCACGTGTGTTATGATGGGTAACCAAGCCTTGCAGCTGATAATATTATCATTGTTATGAGTGTGTGTGTGTGTGTGTGTGTGTGTGTGTGTTTGTTTGTGTGTAGCAGTTCTTTTTATAGATATATTGTTGAAATGACCAGATAACTTTTTTGTTTTTATCACATTCTGAATTTTTCAGTTTGTCTAATATCTTTGAAACGGATCGGGGAGGTTGCATACGATACCTCCTGGGATTATCTCAACGTTTTGATGAGAATCCATCAAATCATCATCAGGAGCGTGTGGAGAGGTCGGTGGAGCTTAGGTGAATGACTGTGGGTTGGTTGGGCGAGGCTGGGTAATAGTAGTACGCGGACGGGCATGTAGCTCTGCGCCCTTATTGGTTATGACGCTACACGTCCCACCATCGTGTTGCAGCCAATAAGAGCTGCTCCTCACCAATCTGATGCTCTGTACATACATATATACCCTCTCATTCAGAACCCTTCCATACTACTTTTCAGGAATACTCAACAAACGTACACCTCTGTAGTATGAACACTCACTTTAATCCCCCTTGCCTTAATGCAGTAGCTTTATACATGCATTCCATCAGTCCTAAGGTACCTCATTGTAATCGATACCAGCATTGAAGATCCTTACCAACACAGCCGCCCCCTTTAGTTAATTCAACTGCCGTACCTTTAACTTCAGCCGCCTTGCCACATTTCGTCGCACGTAAGGCTTTCACCACCTCTTTTCACCAAACCACTCTCCATTACTCTCTCATTTCGCATACCACACTCAACCCAAACACCCAATATCTGCCCCTCTGTCATCAAACGCATTCTGTAGTCCTACATACTCCATCTCACTTTTTCACTGCGTTCTGTCACTTCCCCCCTTGCCCCCTTCACCGATGTTCCCATATGTTCTTTTCTTTTTCGCACATTATTTACCTCCTTCCGAAAACCTTATTCTCCCTAAAGTTTACCGATTCTCGCTCATCCTAGCTCTCATTATCCCCCAAGCATATGCACTCCTCTGTAGGTACCGGCCAAACGCCTATTTTTTTTCTCACTCGTAATTTACATCTTTATCTCACCACTTGCTGCCCTTTTCAATCGCCCACCTCCCAACTTTCGCATACCACAGGCATCTCACTAAATACCTCCCTTCCTCACCCAGTCCCCTAGCTTCATGTACTTTCGACTTTTGTCGTTCTACACCCAAACTCCCCAGGTATTTATTTTTTTCACTCATGTCTCTTTTCCAAGCAACTTTCTCTCCGCTCTGTCGTGTTTTCCGAAAATTTCTACAGATCTTCACCCTCGCCTCTACAAGATAGTTATCAGCTGTCCCACCAGGAGCCTCTATCAGCACGTTTACATTCAAAAGGCTCTCTATAACTCGCCTATCAGTTAATACTTAATCCAATATTGCTTGCTAACCATATAAGCATACTAGGGTATGTCTTTCTTTTTACACCTGGTATTGCCAATCACCAGTCCTTTTTCAGCACACAGCTCCAAAAACTTAACATTTCTATTCATAACTCTGAATACCCCATGCTTCCCAATTATACCTTCATCTGCCACATTACTCACTTTCGCATTTAAATCGCCCAATGCTAATACCCGGTCTCTTACATCAAATCTGCTGACACAGTCATTGGGCTACTCCCAAAACGCTTGCCTTTCAAGTTGTTTCTTAGCATGGCCAGGTGCATAAGCACTAATAATCACCCATCTCTCACCATCCACTTTCAGTTTTACCCCCATCAGTTTAGAATTTTCTTCCTTACAGTGTGTTTTACACTCCCACAACTGCTTCAGGAGTAGTGCTACTTCTTCCTTAGCTTTATTCCTCTCACCAGCCCTTGACTTTTCTTCTGACATTTCCAAGCCATTCTTTACCCTTGAGCTTTCATCACTTAGAGCTGAATATGCATCCAGGTTTCCTTCCTCACACAGTACCTATCTCCCCTCTCTTCTCATCTTGGTTACAACCAAACACATCTAGGCACTCCAACGTGAGGCTTCAAGTAGGAAAATCACTTCCTGCTTGCCTCCTAGAAATTGAGATACAAGAAGGGCGGGGGGTTGTTTCCAGCACTGCTGCTCCCGCCCCCTTTTAGTCGCCTTCCCTACTCTTCATCTCATAGAACTGAATCGGTGATTACAGACGGTACTTGTGGTCTTGATGTTTGACAGTTACTCTTAGCTTTGAATGCCCAATTTGTAGCTACATAACCTTTCTTGCCTTGAAAGGAAGTGTTAGCACACAACAGTACTCTAGTATGAAGTGTGTGTGAAAATGAAGTACATCATCATTTTGTTACTCATCTTACATTGTATTACTCATCTTAAAGGTGTGCATAATTCAGCCTTCCATCATTTTTGAAAAATTAATGATTATGTCAGATATTGTCTTGATAAAAGCTACAGAATTTCGAATGTATCTTCATTAAATCGCATGTTATTTTCACTGGCACTCGGGCAACCCGAGAAACTGACGGCGTTTCATTGTTTCGTGTATTTGGTTTGTAGTCACGAAAAGTATCGGAGAAACACACACATTTCTTGAGAAGCTGTTTTCCAAGACATCTGTTCGTCGCCTGTAATAAGAAACAGGTAAATGGGAAAGTTCAGTCATAATGCTCGTGCGACAAAGTGTGTGACTGGAAATGGTAAGAATATGTTAGAGAAAACAGCCGTGGCTACGGTCATTGTCCGCAGTCCAGGATTTGATAGTTCGTCAGGGAGAAATAAATGCAGGGTCTGCGCTTGGCAACTAGGCTACTAGCATGCGTCGTCAGGCACATTTCAGATGTTCCAGCTTGCAAGCTTTTCCTTTGAATTTATGACAGGTGATGGAGAATGACATTAATCCTAAAATTTTATTATAGATATTACAGAATGGAGTCTCATGTTATGTATACGGTCATTATGCCTTGGAACAGCGAAACAGTGAGCTTATCCTCATTATTTTGTGTTCATACTGCTTTAGCTCGTCCATGTTCTAACCTTCGCCTCCACAAGATAGTAATCAGCTGTCCCACCAGGAGCTTCTCAGCACATTTACATTCAAAGTGCTCTCTGTAACTCGCCTAACCTAACCTAACCATGTCTGGTATATATATATATATATATATATATATATATATATATATATATATATATATATATATATATATGTATATATATATATATATATATATATATATATATATATATATATATATATATATATATATTTTTTTTTTTTTTTTTTTTTGCTTTGTCGCTGTCTCCCGCGTTTGCGAGGTAGCGTTAGGAAACAGACGAAAGAAATGGCCCAACCCACCCCCATACACATGTATATACATACGTCCACACACGCAAATATACATACCTACACAGCTTTCCATGGTTTACCCCAGACGCTTCACATGCCCTGATTCAATCCACTGACAGCACGTCAACCCCGGTATACCACATCGCTCCAATTCACTCTATTCCTTGCCCTCCTTCCACCCTCTTGCATGTTCAGGCCCCGATCACACAAAATCTTTTTCACTCCATCTTTCCACCTCCAATTTGGTCTCCCTCTTCTCCTCGTTCCCTCCACCTCCGACACATATATCCTCTTGGTCAACCTTTCCTCACTCATTCTCTCCATGTGCCCAAACCATTTCAAAACACCCTCTTCTGCTCTCTCAACCACGCTCTATTTATTTCCACACATCTCTCTTACCCTTACGTTACTTACTCGATCGAACCACCTCACACCACACATTGTCCTCAAACATCTCATTTCCAGCACATCCATCCTCCTGCGCACCACTCTATCCATAGCCCACGCCTCGCAACCATACAACATTGTTGGAACCACTATTCCTTCAAACATACCCATTTTTGCTTTCCGAGATAATGTTCTCGACTTCCACACATTCTTCATACACACACACACACACACACACACGCAATTTATCGACCAACCCTTAGGGGTAGATGAACAGCTTGGGTTGATTGTGGAACGACAACCGTAACCAGGATTCGAACATATGCGTTCAACACTGGACGGCTCGTGAATGCGCCACGGTCAAGAGCGGTAACCGGTACACCAATGAGGTCCGTGAGCTGTGACGTCATTGAAGCTGAACCTCAGGCAGGAACAGGGAAATTACGGACCTCTTTGGAACAGTATCCGTCGTTGATGAATTGCTCCTCTTTGTGATAGTAAGAGTTCTAATTGCCTGAATGTAAACAT
Source organism: Panulirus ornatus (assembly GCF_036320965.1). Classification (NCBI taxonomy): domain Eukaryota; kingdom Metazoa; phylum Arthropoda; class Malacostraca; order Decapoda; family Palinuridae; genus Panulirus; species Panulirus ornatus. The sequence continues at coordinate 87,828,859 of NC_092227.1, forward strand.
TTTAAGAGATACCTGGTCCGTAGCTACAAACATCATGGTATAGGGTAGAAAACAACCACTGGAAGCAGAGCCCATTGTTGACGATGATACAGACGCCTTGAACGTAATTATAATTCGGCGGTGAACTTTCTTGTTGGCCCAGTCCAGGAGAGGAACGTCGTTATATATATATATATATATATATATATATATATATATATATATATATATATATATATATATTATATTATATATATTATATATATATTATATATATTTATATTATATATATTTTTTAATTTTCCAAAAGAAGGAACGGAGAGGTAGGCCAATTGAGGGTATACCCTCTAAGGCTCGCTCCTCAGTTCTTAACGCCACCTCGCTAACGCGGGATAAGGCATGTGTACGAGTAGGAACAGAGGAAAGTGATTGGTTCCCAGTGAATGTCGCTTTGCGGCAGGGTTGCGTGATGTTTCCATGGTTTTTTTATTTGTTTAAGACTTCTATGGGAAGGGCCTCGCCCCTGCACGACGGGGTCGCCCCAGGAAACAAACTACTCGCCGTCTATGATCCGTTCGCCCAGCCCAAGTGCACTTTCGTGTAATAATCACATCACTAGGGGAGAGACAAGAGAGAAATATAAGTCAGTTGATATACAACGTGTATACCGTCATAGCTTATCATTACAAGCACTTGTTGCAGAGCATGCGTCCTGCATGACCTGTGTTACCGCGCTGATTGTGTTATCACCACATGCATTACTCTGACTTGCTGTTGCGGTGGGCGGCGGCTGTTCTGTACTTGCCACACATACTGAACCAGTTAGTCTAACGTTAAACTTTCGTGACTTTCATTTTGGAAGCATGAGGCTTGAGAGTCATCTCTGCATGTTGATTTTTTGTGATATGTTGGTCTATATTGGTCAAGCCTTTCTGTATTCAGTAGAATTTCTATTAAGATGGCTTCAGTAAGGGGAGTATGTTCTGCCCAAGCTGTGGCTGTGGTACAACACAACATACAGTAAGACGTGGAAGTGAGTGCAACTTTCATTTCATGAGGAATATAAACATACAGAGGAACTAGTTTCCTCATATCTAACACCTTAAGTTCTCATGACGACGAACGTTCCAGAATGAAGCCTCCCGTTTTGAGTAGACATAATAATAACCTTGTGAAGTACATCACTTGTAAAATCCTAGTTCACATTTTTCACGACCCACAACCGCTTGCACTTACAATATGGAAATAGACCTGTTTTATGAAGAGTTTACAAGTGAGATCCCAATTTGAAGCATCAGCGTCATCTTAGGATAAAATTGGATTCTGATTTAATTCTCAGCTGACTGTGTGTGTGTGTGTGTGTGTGTGTGTGTGTGTGTGTGTGTGTGTGTGTGTGTGTGTGTGTGTACATATCGGTCAGAGTTCCGGACTGACGTTATCCTGGCCGTCGGTCCACAGTCAATCCATCTGTTCCTCCACCCGCTTATAATTTTCCAAAAGAAGGAACGGAGAGGTAGGCCAATTGAGGGTATACCCTCTAAGGCTCGCTCCTCAGTTCTTAACGCCACCTCGCTAACGCGGGATAAGGCATGTGTACGAGTAGGAACAGAGGAAAGTGATTGGTTCCCAGTGAATGTCGCTTTGCGGCAGGGTTGCGTGATGTTTCCATGGTTTTTTGATTTGTTTAAGACTTCTACGGGAAGGGCCTCGCCCTGCACGACGGGGTCGCCCCAGGAAACAAACTACTCGCCGTCTATGATCCGTTCGCCCAGCCCAAGTGCACTTTCGTGTAATAATCACATCACTAGGGGAGAGACAAGAGAGAAATATAAGTCAGTTGATATACAACGTGTATACCGTCATAGCTTATCATTACAAGCACTTGTTGCAGAGCATGCGTCCTGCATGACCTGTGTTACCGCGCTGATTGTGTTATCACTACATGCATTACTCTGACTTGCTGTTGCGGTGGGCGGCGGCTGTTCTGTACTTGCCACACATACTGAACCAGTTAGTCTAACGTTAAACTTTCGTGACTTTCATTTTGGAAGCATGAGGCTTGAGAGTCATCTCTGCATGTTGATTTTTTTGTGATATGTTGGTCTAGTATTGGTCAAGCCTTTCTGTATTCAGTAGAATTTCTATTAAGATGGCTTCAGTAAGGGGAGTATGTTCTGCCCAAGCTGTGGCTGTGGTACAACACAACATACAGTAAGACGTGGAAGTGAGTGCAACTTTCATTTCATGAGGAATATAAACATACAGAGGAACTAGTTTCCTCATATCTAACACCTTAAGTTCTCATGACGACGAACGTTCCAGAATGAAGCCTCCCGTTTTGAGTAGACATAATAATAACCTTGTGAAGTACATCACTTGTAAAATCCTAGTTCACATTTTTCACGACCCACAACCGCTTGCACTTACAATATGGAAATAGACCTGTTTTATGAAGAGTTTACAAGTGAGATCCCAATTTGAAGCATCAGCGTCATCTTAGGATAAAATTGGATTCTGATTTAATTCTCAGCTGACTGTGTGTGTGTGTGTGTGTGTGTGTGTGTGTAGCATATGTTAGTCATGATGATTCATCTCTCTATACACATGTCTCGGTACAGGGCTGAGGTACACTGATATTCCACAGATTAATCGTACTTATACTGACCGTGGTTTGCAGCGATATGTACCCAGTGCGGCTTAGCTGCTGTATGTACATGAAACATTCCAAGTTTCTTTTTGAATGTATCTAAAGGTTAGAGATCTCAAACATTTTAGCCACTACCCTTGATGATGATACTATCTTCCCGAGTATTTTATATACATACATACATATATATATATATATATATATATATATATATATATATATATATATATATATATATATATATATGTATATATATATATATATATATATATATATATATATATATATATATATATATATATATATTATATTTATTTTTATTTTGCTTTGTCGCTGTCTACCGCGTTTGCGAGGTGCGCAAGGAAGCTGAGACAGCACGGACAACTGAGGCCCTAAGGCCATCTCGTTAGTTATCTATTCTTTCGTCTGTTTCCTTGCGCTACCTCCTAGGGATGGATGAACAGGTGGGTTGACTGTGGACCAACTGAAGCAATCAGGATTAGAACCAATTCGCTCGACCCTGGGCGGCTCGTGAGTCACGGTCAGGGGCGCTAGCCACTACGCCAAAGGTGTATTCCATTATGGCGCTATAGACTGTCTTCTGTGGCTCCAGCTTTGCTAGAAAATTGTGTATGTAGGCTTTTTAATGTTTCACTTTTGTTTCTGGTAAATCTTATATTTGCCTCAGAACAAGTAGAATTAGAATGATGCTAAACGTTTCAGGCAAATAATATTAATTCAAGTACGTGATCTTAATCCTATAGAATTCCATGGCTTATTAGTTTTTCCTTAGGTAACCGTTGGTTTACTTCGTATTCTAATAATGCAAAGGCAAATACTTTTGAATATTGACTTTCCTTTTTCGGTTCCGGGATACTCAGTCGAAATTTTAGTCTCCAGAGATGATTTTCTTTTTTTTTGTGTGTGTGTGTGTGCCTGGTAATATTGCGAGATTGGTCTGTCTTGGTAGTAGTCTGTAATTTTTTTGCTTTGTTGTATTATTCCCAGCGGAGGAGCGGAAACACGAACCGTCCTGGGACATCCTGATAAGCCTTACTGGGCAGCGTGCATCTTACCGGCTCATTTCCGCGTTCTCTGTCCATGTTTTGTTTGGTAGTGTCGGAAGATGATGTTACGGAGTTTTATTTATTTATTATTATTATTATTAGTAGTAGTATTATTATTGCTATTATTATTATTATTATTATTATTATTATTATTATTATTATTAAGCAGTCGTTGATGTAGATATGATGAGCACTGTTTTGAAACCCTTGAGCACGACAGTATATATCCCTTGTGTAAGTGTCAGATCATATAGGTCGAGGCGTCGTACCCAAAGGTCGTACCGTGCTGCTCAAAGGTTAAGAACATGGGGGAGGAGGGAGGCGGTGTGGAAGCTAAGTTCACTGGTAAACAAAACTTTGTATGGTAGGTTTTGGATCTTTGAAATTGTATCCCCTGCCAGCCATATCGTCTTTTTGAACTTGTTTTAAGTTTAGATTGTATCATATATCTCCTCTCGTTACTCCGTGATTCAAACTGTTTGGTGGGGTATTGAGAGGCGCACCTTTATCCAGTCGATCCAAGTCGTGTTATGTGTAGAAGTAGGTTAGCTGCTTGTGGAGAATCTTCGAGTAGCCTAGGATGCGTAAGTCAACTAATGCTGGGTACAGTACGCCAAATTTTTGTGTTGCCTGCGTAGCCTGCGAGATTCTTAGTCATTTTTTTTTTTTGTACATTGTTGGAATTCACACTTAGACCTTCAACTAGCTTTATATTATATTTTTTAATTTTCCAAAAAGAAGGAACAGAAAAGGGGGCCAAGTGAGGACAATCCATTGAAGGCTCAGTCATTTGTTCTTAACGCTACCTCGCTTACGCGGGAAATGGCGAATATATATATATATATATATATATATATATATATATATATATATATATATATATATATATTCAAAAGAAATGGTTAGATTTTTTCTTTTTGTTGGAGAAGACTCGTTAGACATCTGCTTGTACGGTGAACTGTATTCGGACGAGTTGTGCCGTGGCACACAAACCTAGCGAATGAGTAAATGATACGTTTGTACACTGAGTACAATATTTCAGAGCAGAAACATGGCCTTGCCTCACCAGGAGCAAACACAGCGATAAGATGGGTGTGTGTGTGTTGTGGTAAATGAAGTCCGTGATAACGGCTGCATTTTCTGATGGCTTGCGGTAAAACCATTTGTTCTTGCTTCACACACTGCTGTATCGGTGGTGTTTCATTGTTATCATTGTTGTTGTGAGGTTTCGTCCACACTGTGTCGTTAGTTTGTTTGTATGAGTTTTGATATATGTCGCCTGTTAAGTGATTTTGAGCTTATTATTATTACGACTACTGTTATATATATATATATATATATATATATATATATATATATATATATATATATATATATATATATATATATATAAGAACCCCTTTATGGCGCTCCTGCAGCTTCAAATCTTCGCTGCATTTGTAGTAGGGAAGTGATGGGCTGTTTTGGAGTGAGAAATTCTTCAATAGCTTGAACTCACTTTCGCCAGCTGACAATGAAGTAACCCCGCTGATGGGGACTTGTTCCCGGTGTAACCACAAGCAGTCTTGAACGTCTGCAGGATCCAGCCTACTATCCGTCTGATGTATTCAGCTTTTATTCTGTTGTTTTCGCTAAAGATGAGGCCGTAAGACATTATATATATATATATATATATATATATATATATATATATATATATATATATATATATATATAGAGAGAGAGAGAGAGAGAGAGAGAGAGAGAGAGAGAGAGCCTGAACATGGAGGAGTGTGAAAGGCGTGGACGGGATAGAGTGAATTAGAACAGTGTATTCAACAGAAGTCGACATACTGTCAGTGGACTGAACCAGGGAATTTGAAGTGGACGGGATAAACTATAGAAAGGTCAGTGGGGGGTCTGGTCGTGGCTAAGTGGTTTCCGGTGCCTTACACATGACAGATAGAGAATGTGGCTGTTTTTCGTCTCTTCCTGTCGCTACTCCACTGAAGCGGGGTTGGAAAAGAAGAAAAAACACATAAAGTGTAAAGTAATACCGAGAGTACTTGGTTCTGATAGCAGTAATCAAGAGTACCAAGGCCGCTCGTAAGCCATGACGTCAATAAAAGCCTTTGATGATGACATTAATGACCCAGTAAGGTCGAGGGACTGCCAGGATCAACGTGGCCACACACTTCACTCTAGGTTAGGGAAAGGTCGATATAACATTCATGTATTTGGTGCCTTGATATAATGACGTGGATCTCAGTAACATGACAGTTAAAGCTTCACGTGTAGAAACTCGGTAGAGCATCCTAACATTTATATGGTTGCGGCAACACTGCGGACACAAATGGTTGCGGCAACACTGCGGACACAAATGGTTGCGGCAACACTGCGGACACAAATGATTGCGGCAACACTGCGGACACAAATGATTGCGGCAATACTGCGGACACAAATGGTTGCGGCACACTGCGGACACAAATGGTTGCGGCAACATGCGGACACAAATGATTGCGGCAACACTGCGGACACAATGTTATCATATATGAGGAAAGATGTTGATTTATGTCGTGAAATACGTGTGACTTCCTAGCAGGTATTTGACGTCAGTATTATTAGTAATTACAAGTGAGATAACTCATACAGTACAAAACTGACAAGGAAAGGAAGAGTCAGGGAAAATATATGAATATAATCACATCATATTAAACCCAGCAAGCTACAGTAGTTCTTGCCACACAACATGATTATGAGTTGACAACCTGCCTTAGATCTCTTATGTTACAGGTCATATGATGACGTATAACCTCGTTACGTTAGTCCTTAAAACATAAGCTTATCTGTGTTGTAGACAGGCTGTGCCCGTGCGTACGGGCGTCCGTGTTCTGGCGGCGTACCACGCCCGCGAGGTCTGACACACACATACCCGGGCACGGCTCGCGATCCAGCCCATTACACGAGTACGTCCTTTGGCACGGCTCACCCTCTGCGTCTCCACATGGCCAAGGCTCTCTTCCCCAGCTGGGCCGAGCGAAGTAGTCTTCGAACCTGACAGGTGGGGGAAGCGCCCGTCTTCGTGCATGTGTTTGTGTGACCGACCGGCCACACAGCCCTCCCCGAGCGGGATGCTGCTTCACCTAACTCCAGACCTCAGAAACCTCACATGTGCCTCACCAATTAACTCAGTAATGCAAGTAATCACTTCTTCGTCCTTGTCTTACTTCCACATGCCCACCAGCACTGCATCGCCTTGTATAAACATTGTGTATATAACATTTTCTTGTTCAATCATTTGATTGTATGGTAACATGCTCTGGGCAAGGACTGTGTCTCGTATGAGCACGACAGCTCAACCTCTGCAGTTAACTTATAACTACAGTCAGTGATACAAAGAAGGATTTCAAACTCACTAAACCATTCACGAACTACTTCAATGGTGCATAGGGTTCTGTTCTCTTATTTTTTATTCCTTTCATTATGGTGTTTCCAAGGAACACACAATTCTTGTCCGATTGAGGGGTGGCTGGGTTAGACATAGAGCTCACAAAGAAAACACCCTCAACACCTTTCTTATATGTATGTATATATTCCTGATACAGGAGTCCCTTCTGTACTTGTGAAGATCCTCCAACGCTCAGGAAGCTAATCATGTGTGTGTGTGTGACCCATAACTGTCACCTGCCAAATTTGGTAACTTTGTTGACGATACAAAAGTGTAAAGGTAAGTAAACTCCAGCACTTTAGAGAGACCTTAGTGAATTACAGATATGGACTGCAGGAAAGGGACGAATGACATTTGGTATTGTCACATGTAAAGTATCAATACTGGGAGAGAGAAGAGGGGTCGGGTGTATTACCGGTAACACTATACCATACAGATTGATATTGAGACATCTGTTAGAGAGATACTGGAGTATTAAGCACTGCCTTACAGTCTGAGCGGAAATGTATAAACGTCAGGAACTAAATCAAATA
>NC_092227.1:87839011-87899011 GCF_036320965.1 Panulirus ornatus
GTATAAGTTTGTTGAGTATTCCTGGTAAATTATATGGGAGGGTATTGATTGAGAGGGTGAAGGCATGTACAGAGCATCAGATTGGGGAAGAGCAGTGCGGTTTCAGAAGTGGTAGAGGATGTGTGGATCAGGTGTTTGCTTTGAAGAATGTATGTGAGAAATACTTAGAAAAGCAAATGGATTTGTATGTAGCATTTATGGATCTGGAGAAGGCATATGATAGAGTTGATAGAGATGCTCTGTGGAAGGTATTAAGAATATATGGCGTGGGAGGCAAGTTGTTAGAAGCAGTGAAAAGTTTTTATCGAGGATGTAAGGCATGTGTACGTGTAGGAAGAGAGGAAAGTGATTGGTTCTCAGTGAATGTAGGTTTGCGGCAGGGGTGTGTGATGTCTCCATGGTTGTTTAATTTGTTTATGGATGGGGTTGTTAGGGAGGTGAATGCAAGAGTCCTGGAAAGAGGGGCAAGTATGAAGTCTGTTGGGGATGAGAGAGCCTGGGAAGTGAGTCAGTTGTTGTTCGCTGATGATACAGCGCTGGTGGCTGATTCATGTGAGAAACTGCAGAAGCTGGTGACTGAGTTTGGTAAAGTGTGTGGAAGAAGAAAGTTAAGAGTAAATGTGAATAAGAGCAAGGTTATTAGGTACAGTAGGGTTGAGGGTCAAGTCAATTGGGAGGTAAGTTTGAATGGAGAAAAACTGGAGGAAGTGAAGTGTTTTAGATATCTGGGAGTGGATCTGTCAGCGGATGGAACCATGGAAGCGGAAGTGGATCATAGGGTGGGGGAGGGGGCGAAAATTTTGGGAGCCTTGAAAAATGTGTGGAAGTCGAGAACATTATCTCGGAAAGCAAAAATGGGTATGTTTGAAGGAATAGTGGTTCCAACAATGTTGTATGGTTGCGAGGCGTGGGCTATGGATAGAGTTGTGCGCAGGAGGATGGATGTGCTGGAAATGAGATGTTTGAGGACAATGTGTGGTGTGAGGTGGTTTGATCGAGTAAGTAACGTAAGGGTAAGAGAGATGTGTGGAAATAAAAAGAGCGTGGTTGAGAGAGCAGAAGAGGGTGTTTTGAAATGGTTTGGGCACATGGAGAGAATGAGTGAGGAAAGATTGACCAAGAGGATATATGTGTCGGAGGTGGAGGGAACGAGGAGAAGAGGGAGACCAAATTGGAGGTGGAAAGATGGAGTGAAAAAGATTTTGTGTGATCGGGGCCTGAACATGCAGGAGGGTGTAAGGAGGGCAAGGAATAGAGTGAATTGGAGCGATGTGGTATACAGGGGTTGACGTGCTGTCAGTGGAGTGAATCAAGGCATGTGAGGCGTCTGGGGTGGACCATGGAAAGCTGTGTAGGTATGTATACACGTGTGTGGACATGTGTATGTACATGTGTATGGGGGGGGGGGGGCCATTTCTTTCGTCTGTTTCCTTGCGCTACCTCGCAGACGCGGGAGACAGCGACAAAGTATAAAAAAAAAAAAAAAAAAAAAAAAAAAATATATATATATATCCCTGGGGATAGGGGAGAAAGAATACTTCCCACGTATTCCCTGCGTGTCGTAGAAGGCGACTAAAAGGGGAGGGAGCGGGGGGCTGGAAATCCTCCCCTCTCGTTTTTTTTTTAATTTTCCAAAAGAAGGAACAGAGAATTGGGCCAGGTGAGGGTATTCCCTCAAGGCCCAGTCCTCTGTTCTTAACGCTACCTCGCTAATGCGGGAAATGGCGAATAGTTTGAAAGAAAAAAAAGATATATATATATATATATCATAACCTAACAAGAGGATGAATAACTGGGTTGGCTGTGGACCGACTGCCGCAACTGGGCTTCGAACCTATGCGCTCGACCCTGGGCAGCACGTGATTGCGTCACGGTCAGCGAGGCTAACCGCTACACTAGAGGTTCATAAACTTGATACAGAATTTATGAAGGTATAGGAAAAATAATTGGGTTGGGAACAAAGTATGTGGAAATTTGTTGCGAGCAGGGTGATAAGCACACAATCCACACACACACTTTTAAATTCATGTTGGACGGCTACGTAAGTGAGGAGTGGGTGTGTGTGAAGAGGAACTCCTTGAAATGGGGCAACAGACACAATGCAGTTTCTTTCCATCTTTATGGTCATGTGTATATACGTCTGTTCGGCATTTCCTGCGTTTTCGAGGTAGCTTCAGGAACAGACGAGGAAATGGCCTCATTCACTCGTATCCTTTTTCTGCCTGGTACGTATATTGCACCGGAACCTGTACCCCCCTATCCACGACCAGGCCTCACAAACCTTTCCATGATTTACCCTATCCCGCTTTACATATCCTAGTTTAGACCATTGACAGCACGTCGCCCTTTGTGTACCGTGTCACTCCATTCGCTCTGTCCCATGCACGTCTCGTACCCTCCTACATTTTCAGACCCCGAACACTCGGAGCATCTTTCACTCCACCCTTCACGCCGCAAGGGAACACATTAACATAAACGAAGTCTTTAATTGGGCAACCGAGAACAACATGCTTTTCAACGGAGATAAGTTTCAACTTCTCCGGTATGGGGCAAATAAAGAAAAAATGGAAATCAGTGCAGGATATCGGACAAATACAGAGGCAATCACAAACCAGTTAATTAATGTGAAAGACCTCGGAGTATATGTCTTACGATCAAACTTTCAGCGAACAATAAAACAACGGTTGCATCATGTAGAAGGATGGCAGGCTGGATCCTGCGGACCTTCAAGACAAGCGAATAATAACCAATGATATTCGAGGCGCTAATTCTTTCACAAATTGAGCATTCTGTGTATAATAGCACCATACAAAGCGCGCGAAATTGCGGGATTAGAAAATGTTCAGAGATCTTGCACAGCCCATATTAATGTGGTAAAGGAACTGAATTACTGAAAATGGCGTAAATCACCGAGGCTATACTCCCTGAAACGCTGACGGGAAAGGTAGATCATCTGTATTTGGAAAATCTTGGAAGGTATGATTCCTAACTTACAGTTGGAAATAACAGCCTGTTGAAACGACAGCCATGGAAGACTGTACAATACTACCTCTGAAATCCCAAGGTGCCATATGCACAAAAAGAGAGAACACCTTAAACATGCGGGGCCCAAGACACCTTGCCATCTACCATCTTGAGAAACAGCCTGGGATGCTGCACAGTAGAGAAGTTCAAGATGCACTGGACAAGTACCTACAAAGTGCACCACACCAGCCAGGCTGTGGGGGCCTGAGGGATGCGGGCGGCTTCCAACACCTTGGTCCACCAACGACCCAATGATTCCAACAGCCTGATCCCTGCCCAGGCTGTGGGAGTGAAGACCCCTGAAGAGTTCACAAGGTTGTGTGTGTGTGTGTACTTGTTTGGTCGCTAACAAGTTCACTGCAGCCACAAGGCTGACTTCAGAGATTGTTTACCAGTCATGTGAGGGTATTCCGGTGTCATCGGATTTACTCCTGCTCGGGTTCTGTATTGAATCGACGAGTGTTGTAAATTGTAGTTGCCTCGGTCACTTTATTTATTGCTCTGCATGCAGAGGCGTGGGCGAAACTTTGCAAGCGTTTGACTCGGTGTCAGGTGCGCGGAAGGCCCTCCAAATTATTGTAACGCTGTTCTGAAATATTGAGGTGGTGGACCTGCGCGCTAGACCAGTGCAGGCAACACGTCCCACGTGCCTGACTCACCTGGGAGGAATGAACACACACATTGATTGATAACCTCGGAAATGCCTCCAGGTAGCTAATGAATGTCGCGGCCTGCATGCTAGGTCACCTGGGTGCATGGTGGGTCACTAGGCTGCATAGAGGGGTCACCTTATTACATGGTGGGGCACCTAGTTTCATGGTGGTTCAACACCAGCTGCAAGAGCTCTTCCGGTAAGACCCTCGTATTTGATTGACCTGACCTTTAAGGTAAGGTGCCAGACCCAGCTGTGGGGGTAGAAGACCTCTCACATCATCGTAAGGTAAGGTAAGGTGCCCGACCCAGCTGTGGGGGTAGAAACCTCCCAAATCATCGTAAGGTATACGTAAGGTAAGGTAAGGTGCCAGACCCAGCTGTGGGGGTAAAGACCTTCCAAACCATCGTAAGGTATACGTAAGGTAAGGTAAGGTGGCAGACTCAGCTGTGGAAGCAGGAGACCTCCCAAACCACCGCGAGGTATACGTAAGGTAAAGACCTCTGGAGGTTTGTGAGGAGAGGTAGGAAGCGGTATTGTATTGTGTTGGTCCGGAGGGAGAGGGAAGGTTGGGGAGGTCTTTGTGCTGTGTGTATGCGCTCATTTATGATCCCACATGCACACTGTGTGTACGTGCGTGCGCGCGTGTGTGTGTGTGTTACTTGTTTCGCGTCGCGTGCTTTAGTAGCTTGACAAACCATGTTACGTCACTGTCGTAGATGTGCGTTTTTGTTCTTGCACAAGGGGGCGTGAAAGTTTATGTAGGTGGTTGGAAAGTGTACCTGTTGGTGGATGGGTTTGAGAAGAGGAGGAGGCAAGTCGTGGCCGGGGTAGGAGGAAGAGAAGGAGGGTAGGGCAGGGTGGGGTGTGGGCAGGGGAGATCAGTGTGGCGTGTGCTGGTGCGGCGACCAGTCTGGGCCCAGGACTAGGTGGGGCAGACACGGCCTCGTTTTGCTATGGCTTCACATTCAAGGTTAACCTCGTGACCACCACGGTACAGTCCTTGAGCACGACGACGGTACCATCCGTGACCAGCACGGCACGAACTATGAACACGACGGTAGGATCCGTGACCACCACGGTACGATCTTTGAGAGCACGACGGTACGATCCATGAGCGCCAAGGTACGATCCGTCACTGCGATGGTACGATTCTTGAGGCATGATTCTATCCTGCAGTACGTTGATATGAGTCATGAGTACTACTGTACGATCCTTGAGCACGACGACCTAGTCTCTGACCCAACCTGTACAGGTCAGGGCATACCGAAGGATCGTACCGTCGTGCTCATGGATCGTACTGTCGTGTTCACAAGTCGTACCTTGTGTTCAAGGGTCGTACCGTCGTGTTCAGGAATCGTACCGTCATGTTCAAGGGTTGTACCGTCGTGCTCAAGGGTCGTAGCACCGTGTTCAAGGGTCGTACCTTCGTGTTCATGAGCCGTTCTATCGTGGTTGAGGTTGGCACCGTCTGTGGAAGGGGTCGTAACACCGCGTCGTGCTCAAGAGCTTAAAAGAGAAACCTTGAACTGAGGCTTCGGGCAGTACACTTTTTATGTGGGGCATGTTGGGCGGTACCTTACACACACACAAAAAAAAAAAAACCTTGGCTGCCATACGCGTTTTTTAGGTAGTCGGGATTTTGCGTTGTGAATATGCGATGGGAAGCTGATGCGATGCTGTCGCGATCCGGTATTCTGCGTCGCATTCCTCACTGTATTGGTAAAGGATTATGCAAGCGATACGCGCGCGATGGTGAGGAGCGGCGCCAGTTGGTTGCAAGTGGTACCCCTGAAGGGTACCACCAGTGGGGGGATTTGTTCAGTGGTTTTCGCGGGTGGTTCCTCCCTCCAGGAAGGCCTGTCTGTGTGTGTTGGGGGGGGGGGGGGGGGGGGGGGAAGTAAACATTTCTCGTGTGTCATCTTCCTGGATGTGTTATCATTGGTGTATTCTCGTATGTGGTCCACGCCACACTGAAAATGTGGATGTGTACTACTAACATGGACGCAAGCGGGATATGTCGCTGTGTGTGTGTGTGTGTGTGTGTGTGTAGGCTAGTGAGGCCATAGCAGTTGCTCTCAAGGTCACATTGCTGCTGCTGCTGCTGCAGTGTGCTACTTCGCCTGGCCGACAACATCCACCTACATCCCTGGGTGGGCCTGGCAGACTACGTCTTAACCACAGTGTGTGTGTGTGTGTGTGTGTGTAGAGACCTCTGGGATGCACCAGTTCCAGTTGCCATTGACGTTAACATGATGTTCTGTGGGGAGAGGTGATTATTCCTCTCCAGAGGCAGAACAGACTATACCACACACACGTCAGTCTGTTTGTAAGGCTGGTCAAGAGTAATGGGATGATAATGTGTGTTAGCCTGACATCTCTATAGACCACAGCGAAAGCACAGTCTCTTCCACCATGTCGAGGGAGATATTGAGAATCCCTGCAATTGAAATTTTGAACATTTTCCTTTCCTACAGAGGTCGTACGAGTGACGCCAATCGTTAAGACTTACCTTAAGACAACGGTTTCCAGCGGAACGCCCTCATTGAACGCATCGCTTGGCTTGCGTATATATTTTCCGTGTTATTCGTTATACGCTGCATTATATCACATGATGTTAGATCAGCGACTTTACTCATATCAGATCACAGGATATTATGATAAAAAATTCCTATGAAGACTTGAGTATACAGTATGCGAGAACGAGGTTGGAATTTGGAGAGCGTAATGATAGTCATATTATGTAGGTATTGAGGACACCAGCTCAAACCCCCCCCCCCCCCTCCCCCCACCCCCACCCCAGTCATGTTTAGTTCCAGGTCCTCCCGCCAGGTGGCCGCGCTGCACAGTCCGGGGGACCCGTTGGTCTGAGATGACGTCCATTGATATCCAGAAAGCGTAGGTGAGAGAGGCTCGGCATACAGAGCACTTGGGCAGGTGCATATCCCAGGGTAGGTAGGGGAGGGGCGGCGAGTGACTGGGACAGACGTCCAACACCGCTTTAGCTTCGTAATGACGCTCGGTAATAATGATGATTTATATAGTTCTTAAGGGTTATCTATATAGATTCTTCAAGAGGAGAAATGAATGTATATCTATGCATATATCTAACGACAGCAACATTAAAACGCCTTGTGACTCATGGCCTCGGTCGTTGGACGTGGCCAGCTTCCTGAGCGCTGCAGGAGCCTCGTCATGACACAAGGGACTCCTGGGTCAGGAAGATTAAGGTATGAAACTGTTTCTGTGACGTAACGATTGCGACCGAATGAAACAACCTTGAAACTCTCACAACCTTCTTAGAACAATGAGGCAAAAGTTATAATCACGAAATGTTCTCGCATCTGAAGAAAAAAAAAGAAAAAAATAACTACGTCTATTGATTTTATCGAGCGAACCTCCCACGATTATTGCTGTCTTGTCAAATATCATTGATCTATTTTCACTGCAAACTGGTCGTAGTTCTTATATATATATATATATATATATATATATATATATATATATATATATATATATATATATATATATATATATATATCGTTAATGAGATGGCCTGGATTAGGGCTTCAGCTGGCCGAGCCTTCTCAACTAACATAAAGCAAAGTTTCGTCACCAGACGCACAGAGAGCTCATAGAGAAGGTCAAGAGGAGGGCAACAGAGATGGCGCCAGAATTAAGAGCTGAGTTACAAGGTTGGTAGAGGTCTTGAATTGGCCCACCATGAAAGACACCAGAATGAGGGATGACCTGATTACGACCATTAAGGTTGTTAACGAGAGTGATGATGTAGACAGTGAGCAGTTCTTTTGAGAGATGTAGGGATAGAGCAACCAGAGGAGATGACATGAAATGAAGCAAGAAAGTTAAGAAAAAATAATATGGAAAGAAATACGCTCAAGGTATAAGATTGGTGAAGGAATGGAGTGAACGGAACGAGGACATGATAAATGTTTGCATCATACATGATCGTAGCGGGGGTTGAAGAGCTGGGGCTCCACAAGTATAAAACTCTCTTGCAGTACACTTGAAGTAGGTCATTAGAAATGGGTAAATTCAATCACACACCCATGAGATGAGGTAATTATACACACACAATAATCACGCTACACGCCCACGTGCAGACACACACACTACATGATGGACACCTGTGAAGTCTTTCTGTGGGACGCTGAAAATTACATACTGATTTATGAACCCAGGTTTCACGTGTTTCATCAAGGCGGGAAATGGAGGAGTAAGAGACGGCATGACATGCAAGAGAAACACCATATCGTCACGGAAAGGAAAGGTATAAAATCTGAGGATGGTCATGTTAAGAGGATCTGATTCCCAGATAACATCAACATGGAGGGTTGGATCCCGCGATTCTTATAAAACAAAAGACGGTGTTGACACTTCGGGGAAGTCATCGTCCCTCAGATTAGAACGATGATTTGTCTTACCAGCAGCAGCTAGCTGTCAGGGTTGGCGATGGAGTCAGATACAGCGTGGAGACCCTCACGGCCAAATATTGAATCTATAAAACAATCAGAACTTCTGGGAAGAATTGAAATCAGTCTTGAATCTATTCTGTGAAGCGCATGTGGGAGAGGCACACGGTAACTGCTGGTATGGTAGTCACGGAGGGCTGTAAAATATAGGCCATTGGAAGCATCAGGTGCCATGAGGACAATAAGTAGAATAACGCCAGTGTAAACAGAGGGTGCTGCCATGCGGGTCGCGGCTCCAAACAGCCTGGCTGATGAGGGGAGCAGTAGTTGCGGTATGGTGCCAGACGAGACGTGGGTGTGGAGGCAGACAGGAGCCGTATGAATCTATTTTAGGGAAAAATGTTGAGAGTTACCGTTTATAGGAGACGGGGAAACAAGGTTTGCAAAGATATCCTGTGCTGATGTAGCCAGTGTGGTGTAATAATGATAATAATGACACTGATAATGATGGCATTTTTTTATATAAACTATAGCGAGAACCTTTATATAAGGAAAATACACACAGTATTTTTACATTGTGGCTATGCAAGGGAGGGAGAGGGGTGAAACAGACTCCACCCCCTAACCCTGGGGTGTTTGTGTAGTGACCATGTTCACAACATTTATGGGATGAGTCTGTTCATGTAGCGGTCTGCACCAGCTCGGATGCGTTGAACTGCAACCCGGGGACGAGGGATCTCGCGTGGCAGGAGGTGATGGTTGCGCGGGGATAGTGATCGTACAGCGTTGGGGATACAGTGACAGGGGGTGTGATGTTGGAGGACTGTTAGGTGAAGGTATATATTTCTCACAAATGGTTTTACCAACCAGCTGTTCTTCACCGTCCACCTGTTCGTATCATCGTTAGTATAATGACGTTCTAACGAGTTCATTTCCTCGTAGTTCGTCAGATTGTGCCTTTTGTATGAATTTAATGCCAGGGGTTTGGCATGACCTATGGACATCTGATTTCCAAGTTTTCTTACTCTGGGTATTTTCATTGCGACGGTACGACCTTTGGGCACTACGATACGATCCTAACGCACGACGGCACGACCCCTGGGTGTGATATGGCTTTTGACGCATAAGGATCAGGTGAAAGGCTACTCCATGATATCCTGTCGTGCTCAAAGATCGTACCGTCGTGCTCAAGGATCGCTTAGTGTTCAAGGATCGCTTCTGTTCAAGGGTCGCGCCTTCGTACTCAGAAGTCGCTCCTTCGTACTCAAGAGGTCGTACTGTCGTGCTCAAGGGGTCGTACCGTCGTGCTGAAGAGTCGTACCATCGTGTTCAAGGATCTTTCCGTCATGCGCAAGGTGTAATGGCGCATTGTTTAAGGAAACCATGAGCATCTCAACTTTACACTGCGAGAGAATAGAATTCATAATTGCAACATTTTTAGTTCGTTATGACCTTGTAATTTTTATCGCACGATGACAATGGACGCAACATATACAGGAAGTGCCTCCAGCTGATGCCTGCTGCCCCTCGAGCCCATGATGCATGTGAATGTTTGGAAACCTGTCTTATGATGCATGTTGTATGTATGGTTATCCACATAGATGCATTGTATAGTATGAGAGTACACATTGCATTTTCTATAGTTTCATCTTGTAGCTGGGAATGACTTCTTGTTTTTGCAAGTTGCATTCATCGCGTATGTTGCTGTTACCAGGGATCAGTCCTCGGGGGGCTCCCCCCCTCCCAACACACACACACACACACACACACACACACACACACACACATACACACACACACACAGCCCAGGCTGTTGGATTAGTTTGCGGGTCGACCAAACTGTTGGCGACCTGGTCTCGCTGGTCGACGTTGCCACCACTGCCTGGCTGGTGTGGTACACTTTCGTAAATATGTCGAGTGCCTTATTAGATTTCTCTGCCGAGCCTTCCATGTTCCTGCTGGTGCTTGAAGGCAATTATTTTTGTAAGAGACTTAACTTCTCAGGTGTTTAATGCGTTCTCTCTTATTGTTCACATGACACCTTTTGATTTCAGAGGTCGTATTGTACAAAGTCTTTCATGGCTGTCGTGTCTATAGGGAATTATTTCCGAGTGTAAGTTAAGGTTTATGCCATATAGGATGCTTCAACTGTGGATGATAACATGCCCCTCCCGCTTGCGCTACGGAGAGTAGACAGCCTCGGTGATGTCAGCCGTTCCCTGTAATGTATCAGTTCCTTGGCCACGTTGGTATGATCTGTCAACAATCTCAGGACACTTTGTAAGACTGTAATTTTGTCCGCCTTGTGGGTCTGGTGTTACCAGAGAGCTGTATATTTGGGTTTTAAGTTATTACCCCTTTGTCGGGTCTATGAGCACGACGGTACGACCCTTGAATAGACGGTACGACCATCTCGCACAACGGTACGACCATTTAGCAGGAAGGGACGATCCTTGAATAGACGGTACGACCATCTCGCACAATGGTATGACCCTTGAACAGACGGTACGACCATTTAGCAGGAAGGGACGGCCCTTAAACAGACGGTACGACCATGTGGCACGACGGTACGACCATGGAGCACGACGGTACGACCATGGAGCACGACGGTAGCACCCACAAACATGACGGTGTGGTCCTCTCGATCTCGATGATGTGGCTAACCTTCAGCGTGAGGTTGCGATCTCTCTGAGGTGTCGGCGGTGCGACCCTTGGGCATAATAAGCCTGTGGCTTTAACCTGACCCTCAAGGGCTAGGTTTAAAGGCCAGGCGAGACGTTCATACTCAGGTGGCGTTGAGTATTGATACCCAAGATGTTGAGTCATGTCATACAGGAAGGCTGGGGTTCACATCCTGACATTTTACTGGCGAAATTTCCTCGCGACGTTTTACTGGCGAACTTCTTTTAAGCCTAGACTGGCACGTGACATGTATAATTGGCCTTTGTCTCGTGATGACGTAGTTGTAGGTAATCTGCCTTGGCATATCGATCGATGCGGGAGGAGGCGGGGGGGGGGGGGGGGTCCTCTCCTTCCTTGCACAGCCCACTCCGTCAGTCGCACATTCTTCGCCGTTCGTCTTGTGTGATCCTCTGATAGTGTTTTCTGTTGTTGATGTAAATCTTACGACGAATTGGTGGGGTCTTCTACCCCCACAGCTAAGTCTTGGACTTTTTACTTTACCCTACGTATGCTTTACGATGGTTTGGGAGGTCTTCTACCCCCACAGCTGGGTCTGGCAACCTTACCTTATCTTACGTATACCTTACGATGGTTTGGGAGATCTTCTACCCCCACAGCTGGGTCTGGCACCTTACCTTACCTTACGTATACCTTACGATGGTTTGGGAGGTCTTCTACCCCCACAGCTGGGTCTGGCACCCTTACCTTACCTTACGTATACCTTACGATGGTTTGGGAGGTCTTCTACCCCCACAGCTGGGTCTGGCACCCTTACCTTACCTTACGTATACCTTACGATGGTTTGGGAGGTCTTCTACCCTCACAGCTGGGTCTGGCACCCTGACCTTACCTTACGTATACCTTACGATGGTTTGGGAGGTCTTCTACCCCCACA
This sequence comes from Panulirus ornatus, assembly GCF_036320965.1. Taxonomy (NCBI): domain Eukaryota; kingdom Metazoa; phylum Arthropoda; class Malacostraca; order Decapoda; family Palinuridae; genus Panulirus; species Panulirus ornatus. The sequence continues at coordinate 87,850,698 of NC_092227.1, forward strand.
GCTCGGGTTGGGGCCGTCCTGCTGAGTTGTTCCTTTGTTCAATCAAGCTGTTGGTTCAGTTCGTACATGCTTACCGAGGCCCTTTGTAAGCAGGGATGATTTAGGTCTTTGTTTTCCTGATTCGTTTTCGCCCTTGTCACCGCTGTTGCTGGGATGTGTGTGTTGTGTGGGGGTTGTATGAAGTATTGTGGCTGTGTGTATATATATGTATATATTAATGGTCTTTCGTCTCGTGTTGTGTGGCTTGTGTCGTGCGTGGCCCACGTCTGGGGATTGACTAATGTGTGTGTGTCTACAGGAAGTTGGATGACGTGTTATTGTGGCGCGACGGACGTAGAGTCTGTGATCTGGTCCTGCACTGCGGACGCCCGCGTCAGGAAAGGTTGTGTTTATTGGATGCGTTTCGGGGGGGTGGACTAAGGGGGGGAGATGAGGGGGTGTGGGGGGGAAAGGGGGCTGAGCTCCCAGAGGACCAGAGGGGAATACGAACGAACGAACGAACACGGGCGTCGTGTGGCGTTCGCCCCAGCCAGAAGCGAGGCGGCGGCTGGTGTGGTCCCCTCCCCTCCCCCCCTCATTGTACGAGGCGTCGGCCGAGGTAATGTCATCGTTACCTCGGACTTCTCCGTATTTGATTACTTCTGCCTCATTAGACGTTCATTAGGGAAGCAATTTGGCCAGTTGGACTTGTCAAACTCCCGGTAGGAATACTAAGCACAACGGGTTCGAGCCCCGTATAGTGGAAGGGCAGCGGTGATGTTTGTGGCTAGTATTCGGGGCTGGAAGGCTGCAGGCACGGATCGTGTACTCGATCAGGGGTGTGGCCAGGGTGGGGTAGAAGGCTGGGCCACACGGCTGGAGGAGAGTACTCGATGTGGACTCTGAGAGCTGACCTGTTGACAACCCCGTGTGATGACTGGTTGTGTCTTCCGACATGAGAGGTTTACACCTGTGTTGCCCCGCCCCTTAACTGTGTACATATGTACGTTGTCCACACACACACACACACACACACACACACACACACACACACACACACACACACGCACACACACACACACTCAGCCTAAGTCAGTTAGCCATTTATCGTACAGCCACAAGAGATTGAACACCGGGGGTTTGGGTGTAGGCCGATTACTGCGCCCAGGATTCGAACCGGGGCGGGGCTCATGCATAAATTGTGATTACCGACGTACGCCGCTACACCAGGGGAGAGGGGAGCCTCCCGCATCACTTTTTTTTTTGGCATTCCCTTGCGTAGGGGACTTAAAAATAGATACACCGTGCAAAAAAGTTGTGTGTGTGTGTGTGTGTGTGTGTGTGTGTGTGTGTTAAGAGAGTGTTCCTTGGTTGGAAGAGAAACCTTTTCTACCTTATGGTTGGGAAGGATTATATACACACGTACTGGATCGCCGTTTCCCGGTGTTTAATCAACGCTTGTTTTCCCATGGTGTCTTAGCTACGTCTCTTCCTTGTATATCAACTGATTGTTCTAGGTCTTCCATCTCATTCTTGTATCTCCCCTGACGATGTGATCATTACACGAAAGTGCACTTGGGAACTTACCGAGTTTCATTTCCCCCATAGATTCATAGGAATATACTATAGATCACGCGCTCAGGTGTGGTCCTTTCACACACACACACACACACACACACACACACACACACACACACACACACACACACACACACACACACACACACCCTTCCTTTCTCTCTCCTTCTGGCTCTCTCATCATCACCCGCTGCAGCTCACCTCTAGTTCTCCTCCTCCGGCTGGTCATGTGACTGGAGTCTGGCCTCTGCTGCAGTAAGCTAACGTTATGTTCTTGTTCTGAGTTCTCCCAGAAGTGCTCGTTGTAGGGCTGCTGTCCCTCCTGCTGGTGGTGGTAGTGAGGTTGTGGTGTGTCACTGTTGTTTCAATGCGGTGAGTATTGTTTGAAGTGTGTTATTGAAGAGAGACTAGTGTGTTTATCCATACTGAAGGTGGATGTGGGTTATGTATAGCACAGAGAGCACGTGAAGGAATACGTTGTAGCAGGAAAGGTCATAGTAGTAGTAGTAGTAGTAGTAGTAGTAGTTGTAGTAGTAGTAGTAGTAGTAGTAGTAGTATCTTAGATGAATGCAGAACCTTAGCGAGCGAGGAAAGTATTATGTTAGGTAGTTAAATTCCTCTTCCCTCCACTTCCCCCCAAGTTAGATGGCGTCCTTTCGAGTGGAAATGCTTTTTTTAGAACTTTAATAATAAACTCAAGTGTTCCATTGAGAGGGACCAGTTTACCATTCAGAAAGCAGCGTAAACATCCGGGATCCAGAATATATATATATACATCCATCGGCCCCACATACACACACACACTAGACACGCTCGCAAGTTTTCGTTGGAGGAATTTCATGAAGTGTCCAGCCAGGTGTGAGATGGCTCGCGAGTACCACTTCATCGCTTCTGACGGTGAAGACCACCTACTACATGACTTAACCACCAGAGTTGTATGGGGCTAGGTTTAATATACGAGTCTAGATTGTACTCTGCAGAGGGATATAGCAAGGTGACCTTTTGTTCTAATCTCTCGGAATATCAGACTGAATTAATTGCCATTTTAGAAATGTTAGCTGTAGTGTTGACGTCCTCTCTGAGTTGTTTACCCAGCAGGAGTCGAGGAGACCAACTGGTTCTGCGGGCATCGGGAAGCAGCTCATCCACTGCTCCAACCTTCTTGAAAAGTCGAGGGCGTGGCTGGCCAGCTGATGTCATATGAAGTCATTGTAAACACTGTATTGGTGTGGCAGACTAGCTGATGTCACATGAAGTCATTGTAAACACTGCATTGGCGTGGCAGACCAGCTGATGTCACTTGAAGTCACTGTAAACATTATATTGCTGAAGAAGTAAGCAACTACCTCTGGATAAGATCTTCAAGTTACACTCCTGTTGAAAAGTGCGTGGATGCCTCCACACACTCATTAAGTCAGAGAGAGAGAGAGAGAGAGAGAGAGAGAGAGAGAGAGAGAGAGAGAGAGAGAGAGAGAGAGAGAGAGAGAGTTGTGTCCAGTGATTTGGCATTATGAAGAAGAGAAAGGCGGGTTGAGAGAGTGGCAGAGGAGAAAGTGGCGTTAATGATATGATTATGACGTAGAAGAAGCGCTCATTACGTGCACTTGAGGGCTTGACAAGGAAGTCTTGGGTAATGATGTTGTCATGTGTCGGGGGACGTCTGTGTTCCAGTACATGGAACACAGGAAGGAGTAAAAACAAAGTTATCCTTGACGAGATTGTGCAACGCAAGTTTGTTTCTTGTAAGATCTCTTCACGTAGGGTAAATTGGGCTTATCAACCCTACCTTACCTTACGATGGTTACGGAAGTCTTCTACCCCAGCAACTAAGTCAGGGACCTTACCTTCCCTTACCCTACCTTACTTTGCATCATACATGGGTCGTATCGCTGTGTGTATGGGTTGTGTCGTGTTCAAAAGGCTAATGTTGCTTAGCGTATCAGCCATGTGCACAATATGTGTACATCTCACAACAGAAACATTAAAGTTACATGTGCCTTACCGTACTTGACTCATTCTTACGATGGTTTGGAAGGTCTTCTACCCCCCCATAGGTGAGTCTGCGACCTTATCTTACTTTGCTTATCCCTTACGTTGGGTTTGACAGGTCTTGTACCCCCACAGCAGCTAGGGCCAAGCTGACGTGTTGCTCCTCATTTCAGTCATACTGTTGGAGGGTCTTGGCTCATAGACCTACCTCAACACAGGATTCCGAGAGGACCATTGCGAGCAGGCCCAGGCCTGGACCCGCGAAAATCAATCTTCATTAAGAAATGCTGAACACCTCCAGTATGATTACCAAATACCATGTGAAGATTTCTAGATTCTGACATCATTTGCGAGAGTTTGAACCTGACCCACATCGCCCTAATCCTCAAATGTGGAAGCAAAACAGTCCCGAAAAACTGTCGACTGGTAGCGTTAATAGCGAACATTTTTGAAGTCTTTGATAGAGTCGTAAGAGGCCAGCTGACTGCATAAATGCAAGTGAACAATGTACATAACCCAGGACAACATGGTGTCAGGGCGGGAAGATCTTGCCTCTCTCAGTTGCTGGACCATTATGATAACATTGGTGAAGTTCTGGGAAACATAGAAATGCTGACGTGATTTACACAGGCTTTGATAAAGTGTTTGATAAATGTGATCATGGGTTGTAGGACAGATGGGGGTAACTGGAAAGATAAGAGATGGATATACAACTTTTTAACTAAGAGCTCATAACATCTGGTTGTAAACCCTGCCATCTCCAGTGTCTCCACGGTAAAAAGCTGATATCCTCAAGGAACTGTACTTGATCCCCTTTTACTCCTTGTTCTATTTTTCTGACATTGACGCAAACACGAGCCAGATTTTCATATCATCCTTTGCAGATGTTATAAGAATAAGTTCTAAAATCTTATCAGTTTAGGATCCTTAAAGGTTACAATGAGATATAAAGAAGTTTTTAATTGGGCAACCGAGAATAACATGCTTGTCAGTGGAGATTTAGATTCAACTTTTCCGGTATGGGGAAAACGAAGAAATGTAAACAAACACAATACCGGACAGATAAAAACATTATCATAAACCAGGTTGATAATATGAAATAACTCAGAGTTGAAAATATCAGCGAACACAATAGAATAACAGTTGCTACCACCAGAAGGATGGTGGACTGGATCCTGCGTACTTTCAAGAGAAGAGAAAGTAAACCAATGATGATACTCTTCAAGGCACCAATTTTTTTTTTCTGAAATTGAATGTTGCTGTGTTTAGATATCATTGTGCAAGACAGGCCAAACTGCAGAATTAGAAAGTATTCGGAGATCTTTCACAGTTCTGCATCTCCGTGGAGCGTAGGCGGGAAAGGTATATCATCACCTGTCCTTGGAAAATGCTTGAAGGTATGGTCTCCAACTCACATTCAGAAATGATATCTTACTGCCGTGACGGGCATGGATGACTGAAAATATACATCGAAAATCCAACGATGAAAATAAGAAGAAACATCTGGGACGCAAGACTTGCGCGGGAGCACCTTGCCTAGTGTCATTACAGTCAGCGTAGGATGCACAGTTCAGACGTTTGAGAATGAGTCGGACAAGTACCAGTAACGTGTACCCGACCAGCCAGGCTGTGGGGGTATGTAGGTCTGCGGGCTGCTGCTTCCAACAGCTTAGTAGACCAACGACCCAGAAACCCCCAGCAACCTGGGCCCAGCTTGGGCTGTAATGGTAGCAGATCCTAACGAAGACTTCTTGAGGTATTCTACCAGGTATACCATACCACACCACACCTGGTTGGTCTGGGATTTTTTTTTTGTATTGGTACCTGGTCAGACAACCCCCCCCCCCCCACTGAGTACAATACCTGTTGTGGCCATAGCCTTCCAGCCTTCGTAGCGCTTCACTGTTTCACTGCAGCAGTTCCTGTGCTCGTTGTATTAAAGGACAAATTGTGAGGTTGGTCGACCTTTAAATCACAGCTCAACATAGCGTTTGTAAACGCTTGGAATCGTGGGAGATGGTGGGGAGTGGAGGTGGTGGTGGAGCATTGTCTGTGGGTATGTAGTGAGTGGTGTTATTGTTGTGGTTTGTGGGGAGGGGGGGGGGGTTAGTAGTACTAGCGGGGAACCACGTCTGGAGGTGACCTTTAGTTTTGACGCGCCGTCCTTCTCAGGGTCGGGCGCTCACGCGCGCCTGTGCTCCGGTTCTGGTTGTATGCGCGTCGTCGGGTGCACGTGCACGCGTCAGGCCCCACTGGCCAGCCTGCTGTGCACTACTGGGTTCTGGTGAGGTGGGGTAGTAGAGGGTGGCGATTTGCCACTGTGAAAGTTTAGTGGTGCGTTGAGAAGGGGTAATGGGTTCTGGATCCCCCCCCCCTCCCCTCCCCGGATCTTGAGTGAGTCCTGCACGACGGTTCGGCCGTGGAAACGCGACGTGCACGTCCCCTCAAGCGTCGATGCGACCCAAGAGCACAACGGTACGACGCTTTTGGTATGGTGGCCTGCCTGTCGTGCTCAGGGCTCCGTACCGTCGTGCTCAGGACTCCGTACCGTCGTGCTCAGCGCTCCGTACCGTCGTGCTCAGCGCTCCGTACCGTCGTGCTCAGGGCTCCGTACCGTCGTGTTCAGGGCTCCGTACCGTCGTGCTCAGGGCTCTGTACCGGTCGTGCTCAGGGCTCCGTACCGTCGTGTTCAGGGCTCCGTACCGTTGTGTTCAAGACTCCTGCCGACGTGTTCGAGGTACTGGACGAACGATCGTTGTGATGTTCATTGCCAGTTGAGCAGATCTGGATCTTGTAACATACGTCTTGTGAAGAAAAAAAAGAAGTTGATTCAGTGGGTCGTGTGTAAGCCATTTGTATTCTGATCCTGTGTTCTTCCTGTGTAATACGATTCGCTTCATCATGATCCTCGAGGACAAATGGTGTTCCGTACTCTGTTCTGGGAATAATGATGCACATCCTGGACACGGTAAAGGAAGTCAGGGAGACGCCATGCCTGCAAAAAGCGTCCCAGAATTCCTGTGTGTGTGTCATGCAGAGTTCTTGTGGGATTTAGTATCATAATTACCCCAGGACCTGCTTCGGAGAAGGAGTGCTGGCGTTACCACAAGATCTTATTTTAAAGGCTCATGCGAGCGCAAGGCTGCGCTACTACGAATAGCAGGGAAATGTAAACTCCTTTGAGTTGTTTGGTGAGACTGTCCTCCCAGTGACACAGCCTTGGTAGAGGTGATTTCGTGATGTAACCTGGCGGAGTCCGGTAACACTTAGGTGTCGGTAAACGTCCTTTTACAGGCTTTTTTTTTGTTTTCACAAATTCGTGCGTTGGTCTCGGCTACACGTGTGCCGGACGTGGAGAGCCGAGGCATTGAGTGTGGAGCCTTGTCTGTACTTTTGCGATCACAACCTAATCGAAGGACAAAGCAAGTGTTGATGGTAACCCGGCTGGGTCAGATCACATGAAACGGTGGAGGTGTTTCAGTTATTTCAGTTTTGATGATAAACGGATAAATTGGGAGGATGTGATCAGTGAGATGTGTGCGACACATCGGGAAACCCATCTGAGTACCACAACAGAGGAGGAATTGTATGAATGACATGACCACCTTCGAACTCCATACATGCAACAGACGTATATACCAGTGAAGACCAAGCACAACGAGCACTATACAGGAGGCGACAAAGAATTGAAGGCTTGGTAGAGAGTCCAAAGCTTACTCAGCAAGGGAAAGAAAAATGTCGTAAAGGAAAAAGATGAAGGAGGAGGAAAAGCCATTAATATAATCAGAAATAACCCAAATTTTTTTCTCATATGCAAAACGTAAATTGAGGTCCACAACATTTTACTCGTCCACATAAAACAGAAGATATTTTTACAGGCGACTGTCAGGCGAGAGAAATTCCAAAAAGGTAAAAGACTTCCTCTTAAACAGTAATTCCCCTAAGTCCATACATGGCAGATATCACCACCACTAATACAAGATTTTTGAGCGGGTCATCGATAACGCCCATGCAATCACTCAACCCCTGTAAGGATATGCCAGACACCTCCAGCACGTGCATTAAAACATCCTCTGGAGAAAACGTCTTGATTCTGGCATCATTCCCGAGAGTCTGAAACAGATCCGCATGCATCGCCCCACTCCCCGTAGGTAGAGGCAAAGCAGTCCCAAAAAACTGTCGACTGATGACATAGCATCGCACATCATTAAAGTCTCCGAGAGTCTTTAGAGGCAAGATGACTGAATTATGGAAGTGAACAATGTACATCGTCCAGGATAACGTGGTTTCAAGGCAGGAAGATATTGCCTCCCTCAGTTGCTTGGCCATTATGATGGGATCGTTAAAGCTCTAGAAAATATATGCTGGCGTGATTTACACAGACTTTGCAAAAGCATTTGACATATATGACCATGTTGTCATGAGCACATGAAATGTGAAAGATGGAAATATGCAACTTTTTGACAAATAGTTGTAAATTATGCCAATTCCTGTGCCCTTGCGGTACAAAGCTCAGTCCCCCAAGGAACTGTACTTGCACCCCTCCTGTTTCCTCATTCTTATTATATATGACGTTGATGCTAATGCGAGCTACAGTTTCATATCATCGTCTACAGATGATACAAGGATGAATATTATAATAACATATGTAGAACATACAGTAAGGTTACAAAGAGTCATAAAGAAGTCTTTTAAGTGTCACCCAAGGGCAACATGCTTTTCAGTGGAGATAAGTTTCAACTCCTCTGGTTTGGGGAAAATGAAGAAATCAAAAACAACACAGAACATCAGACAGACACGGGCACTATCATACACCCGTTGAATACTTGCAAAGACCTGGTAGGAATTATTCCTAACGACCTAACCTTCAGCGAACACAACAAAACAACGGTTGCATCATGCAGAAAATAGCAGGCTGGATCCTGCGGACTTTCAAGATAAGGGTAGAATAACCAATGATGATATTGTTCAAAGTACTAATGCTTTCAAAAATTGGATATTGCTGCGTTCTAACATCACTGTACAAGAAGGTCGAATTTGCGAAATTAGAAAATGTTCAGGGATTTTTCACAGTCCATAATAATGTGGTAAAAGACCTAAATTACCGGGAACAGCTGCAGTCTCGTTGAGATTATGCTCCTTCGAGCGCAGACAGGAGATGTATATGATTGTCTGTTCTTGAAAAATCCTAGAAGGTAAGGCTCCGAACTTACGTTCACATATAACATGCTACTGGCGCGACAGGCATGGAAGACTGTACAATACTACTTCTGAAATCCCAAGGTGCCATATGCACAAAAAGAGAGAACACCTTAAACATGCGGGGCCCAAGACACCTTGCCATCTATCATCATGAGAAACAGCCTGGGATGGTGCACGGTAGAGAAGTTCAAGATGCACTGGACAAGTACCTACAAAGTGTACCACACCAACTAGGCTGTGGGGGCCTGAGGGATGCGGGCGGCTTCCAACAGCTTGGTCGACCGACGACCCAATACAACAGACTGGGCCTAGCTCAGGCTGTGGGAGTGAAGACCCCCGAAGCCTTGACCAGGCACGCATCAGTAATGAACGCAAATTGTCGCATAAAGTGCACATAGCATTATCTGGTTTTATTCCAGGAAGTAGTATTAGATTAACCCACGTAGCCCCCACTCCATGAATGACGAAGCAAAGCAGAACCAGATTAGAAATAATGATATGCTCATCATGTGATGTAACTCGTGATTATGTGTTTTTTGGCGGTTCCTCCGCTGGAAATTAAATGTCTTCTTGGAAGCTTGGTTCTTGACGGCACTCGGTCAACCCTTCCTTGTCTAGCCAGCAGACGCCATGGCTGATGCCAGAGGAAGCTCTACAGAATGAACGCATCTGTGTCCAAACTTTCCTAACTTTTTTTCCCGCGGTCCTGATTAGGATTTTCTGCCGATGGGATTGTAACTTTTTCTCATCTTCCCGGCCGTTCTGATATTGTCTTGCCCCACTTAACCATAAGGCTCGGTCTGGCTCGTTGGATGATTAGGTATACGAATTTGCAGTCGTAAGTCAGCCAGTTTATACCTGGTGAATACCCAATGAAGGCTGTGTGCTGTACTGGGAATAAAAGATAAGATAAGCCTGTACTCTTGAAGGTCAAGACAGAAAAAAAAAGGCGGAGACTAATCTACACTTGACAAATTTTCTTCAATGGGAGGATGCCAGCGTCTGGCCTGGAGAAAGGCCTCAGTGGAGACAGTAGTAAAGGCCCCTCGTGGATGGTCGACCACATCTGGTAGATGGACGGCAGAACACACACACACACACACACACACACACACACACACACACACACACCATCGTCCTGCTCACGATGGTACCGTGACCTCTGACCTGGGTATTTAGTTCAGCTCGTTAACCGCGTCAGTACGTGCCAGCTCGTTAGCCGCGTCAGTACGTGCCAGCTCGTTAACCTCGTCAACACGTGCCATAAAAGATCTTTGCATACCTTCTAATTGTCCAGTTTCGCCTTCCTGGTGGGGTGATGTTAACTTAGCACACAGCAGTACAGCTTATGATCTGCCCTATGCTAACATCATTTTATAAGTCGGGCGAAACTGCACATATTTGGAGTATCCCATGGTCTTCATGGCGTATCCCATGGTCTTCCACGGTCCGCATAGACGCGATGAAAGACCCGAAGCCATTGTCACCGGCTGAAATCACCGAGGCTGTTTGTACTCCCTGGAGCGCAGACGGCAGAAGTATGTCATTATTTTCACTTGGAAAAATCCAGGAAGACGTGGTCCCCAACCTGTACTTCAGAATAATTCCCCTCTTGGCACGACAGCCATGGAGGACTGTAAAAGATGTGCCTCTAAAACCAAACAGCGGAATAAGCACAAAAAAAGAGAACACACCTTTAGCATTTGTGGTCCAACATCCTGCAGCCATCAGTAACATTATGGAATGCGCACAGTGGGGGGAATGTGAGAGGGTTCTGGATAAATGTTCACAAAGTGTACCAGACCAGCCAGATTGTGGTGGTCACGTGGGCCTGCAGGCCACGGCTTTCAACAACTTGGTCGATCAAAGACCCATCCCAGCAGCTTGGACTCAGCTCGAGCCGAGGGGAAGAAGACCTCGGAAGTCTACACCTGACCCTGAGGGGTCAGGTCAGAGCGCAGGCAATCGCAACTAAGGGCCGTTGTTCAGCAATCTTACCGTCGTGTTCAAGGGGGTCGTACGGTCGTGTTCAAGGGTCGTACCGTCGTGTTCAGTGGGTTGTACGGTCGTGTTCAAGTCTTTCCGTCGTGTTCAAAGGTCGTACCGTCGTGTTCAAGGGTCCTACCGTCGTGTTCAAGGGTCGTACCGTCGTGTTCAAGGACCCTCCTTCGTGTTTAAAGGTTGAGCAGCAAAACCGATCGTGATGGTTTTCAGATATTGGAGGACTTATTTTGTAGCAGACGTAATTACACACTCGCGATTCATGATTGGATGGTTATTTACGACATTCTTGGAATGCTTGCCGTGTTGGATACACTATCTATCCGTCCCCATTGTACGACCTTATGATGGTCTGGGAGGTCTTCTACCCCCACAGCTGTGTCTGGCACCTTACTTACTTACGTATACCTTACGATGGTTTGGGAGGTCTTCTACCCCCACAGTTGGGTCTGGTACCTTTCCGTACGATGGTGTGGGAGGTCTTCTCCCCCCTCCAGTGGTATAAGTGTGTCACGGACGGCTGTCCTGGTCCTCTCTCATGTCGTGTGAGTCACTCCTGCCGCAGTGATTTCCGTCCTTCCCCTCCCTCTCCCCCTCCTTCCCCCTCAGGCTTTTATCACAGCAATTTTCCCTCCAACGTGGGCGCTCTCCCCTCTCCCCTCCGGCACCTCCCCATCCTCCTTCCCTCCCCTCTCCCCTGATCTTTCATGCCATTACTCCTCTCCTCTTTGCTCCCCAGAACCTGGTAAATGTCCTCGCCTTCTGCGATTCAAGACTGAACTTTGAAGAGAGAAATGTCCCGAGTTCCTTTCTGTTGTTTCGTGTATTCGTGCTGTCGTGAGCCATCCAGAAGAATACACGAATGTTTTCTACCGATTTTTACACATTTGTAGTTCGTTGCGTAGTGAGTCTGCTTGACCAAGGGCTGTTGAGGAATGTGTGGAGCCTGGTTTGGTATACGGGTGTTGGAAGACGCTACGGGTGAGGAAACATTTGACAAACAGGATTGACTTGTTTATTGTTGTATTGATGAAGAGATTTTATGAAACATTGGTGTTGTTTGTGTTCGTATTTGATTAACTGTTTTATAATTTATTGTTTTTTCCGTTCAAGATTTTAATCATGGGCCATAATGTATACTGTTTATAAAGCGTGTATGTTTGTGGTCATTAAAATGTCTGGCTGGCTGTGGAGGGCGTTCATTAGCCGCGAGGTGTGGAGGTCCATTACGAGCTGGCCTGTAGTCAAGGCGACATTATAACCCCTTCTGCAGTACGCTCGTTTGGTCATTGGACACGACAGCGCAGGTCTTGACCGGACTCCAAGGGCGCCACCATTGTATATGTTGATCTGGACTTTGATCTGATCCTAAAGGCTCGGGTAGGGTAAGGTGAGAAGACCCTTAAGGCCTAGGTCAAAGGCCAGGCCACCATACTCAGGGTTCTGCCTTCGTCTTCAAGGGTCGCACTTTTCGTTCTGAAGTCGTCCCGTCGTGCTCAAGGGTCGTCGTGCCGACTGGTAAATTCCTTATCCCAGCGGACGCTCTGCTGGAAAGGACAATGGGAGTCGATATTCACCTAAGGAGTGACGCAACGTGAAGCCCTGTGGTGTCTCAGCTCCCATATGTCTGACCTCAGTACATGTTTCACGGTCAGTGGTCAAGGTCAAGCTCAATACTTGCGTCACCCTCCACCCTCATAAGCCTGTTTACAGCTGACCCGTTGTTGTTGTTGTTGTTGTTGTTGTTGCTCGTCTCTGTTTACGCTTCTGTGGTGCAGGGTTAGCTTGGGAGGGATCAGAAAATGAGAGCACTTCGAAGCGTATCGAGTCTTGCTCAGGGTTTGCTGCGTTGTATTGGTTGATTAGATGGTCGTCCTGGGCCTGACGGTACGACCCTTGTGTACGAGGGTACGACGACCCCTCGGGTCTGGTAGCCTTGACCTTTATCTTGACCTTTAAAAGGGTTGGGATCATACTCGAGTGTCGTATCGTCGTACTCAAAGGTCTTAGCGTCGTGCTCAAGGGCCACACCGTCAGTGCAACGTACCATCGCGGTGAAGGAGTTAGGATTGATTGGGACCTCCTGCTGCAGACGAGCGTGATTGCGGTCGTGATGGCAGCGTTGCATTATTGGCTGATATGCGTTTCGTAAAAGGAAAGTCATTTATATAATGTATACCAGATTACGTAAGGTTGAGACCAGCGATATTAGGTTAGAGACTCGTTTTCTGTCTAGTCTTGGATCTGTTAAAAGAGTTGGTGTGGAGTTAGATCAGAGTGTTGCTGACGGAATGTGTTGTGTTGTGTTGTGTGGCGTAACGTTGGTTTTTGAGTTTTTCGTTTGTTGAGGGTTCCCAGCGTCAGCTGCTCCTGGCTCGTGTGATAACACAGCTCAAGGTTTGGTCGCGTGACGGTGTGTGTGTGTATGTGTGTGTGTGTGTGTGTGTGTGTGTGTGTGTGTGTGTGTGTGTGTGTGCGTGTGTTGGCCGGGGCGCAGATTGTAGCACAGATTTCCGCATCTGGTCACCAGAGTCTGTGATTTGTTGAGTGATCTTGGGCGTATTTTGCTGTGACAGGATCGTGGTAGGTGTGTTTCGTGATGACCGCTGGGTAATACTGTAGCTTTCTCGTAGGCTAAATCCTTAACGTGCCTCAGCTTGTGACGCAGCTTTTACCGAAAGCTGGACTGAGGTGAGAAAGAGATTTGGACGGCATCCGTCGTGAGTTGCTGAGAAGGATATCTGGATGGCGTCTTTTCGAGATATGGTTAGATTCAGGGTGAGTGAATGGCTGTGTGTTGCGCCGATGTTGTGGGCAGTTGATGACTGTATGTTGGGTGAACTGGGGAGTTGATGACTTTATGATGGGTGATTGGGACGACTTGGGAGTTGATGACTGTATGCTGGGTGATTGGGACGACTGGGGAGTTGATAGTTGGGGGAGAGGTTGAGCGGGTCGCGGGCGGTGCGCTGGACAAGGCAGCGTTCCGGTCCTGGTTGCTGATTGGCCGGAAGTGTGGACAATCAGGCCCAATCACCGTCAGCGGCTTCTCCTTGTGCTGCTTCCTGATCCCCCCACACCCACTGTGGGAGCTGTGGGGGGGGGGGGAGGCTGGAGTTACTGTAGTACTGGTGATGTAGTTACTATAGTTCATGTAGGGGAGGCTTTAGTTACTATAGTGCTGCTAATGTAGGGGAGGCTGTAGTCACTGTAGTACTGTTGATGTAAGGGAGGCTGTAATTACTGTAGTACTGTTGATGTAGTTGCTGTAGTGCTGCTAATGTAAGGGGAGGCTGTAGTCACTGTAGTACTGTTGATATAGGGAGGCTGTAATTACTGTAGTACTGTTGATGTAGTTACTGTAGTGCTGCTAATGTAGGGGAGGCTGTGGTTTCTGTAGTACTATTGCTGTTGTTACTGTAGTGCTTGTGATGTAGGGGAGGCCGTAGTTTTTGTAGTACAAATGCTGTAGTTACTGTAGTGCTGCTGATGTAGGGAAGGCTGTATTAATTGTAGTACTATTGCTGTAGTTCCTGTAGTACCAGTGAAGGCTGTGTTAATTATAGTACTTTTGCTTTAGTTACTGTAGTACTCCTGATATAGGGAAGGCTGTATTAATTATAGTACTTTTGCTGTAGTTGCTGTAGTACCCGTGATGTAGGTAAGGCTGTATTGATTATAGTACTATTGCTGTAGTTACTGTAGTACCCTTGATGTAAGGAAGGCTGTAGTAATTATAGTACTATTGCTGTAGTTATTGTAGTACTCGTGATGTAGGGAGGCTGTGGTTATTATAGTGCTGGCAACTGTAGCGTTGATGTTAGTGTTGTGACTGTATTGATGCTGGTGATGATTGTCATTATGTTGATGATGATAATGATAATGATAATAGTAATGATGATGATGATAATGATAATAATGATGATGATGATGATAATGATAGTAATAATGATAATAATAATAATGATAATGACAATGATAACAATGAAGATAATGATAATAATGATAATGATAAGTTATTATAATGATAATGATAATAATAATAATAATAATAATAATAATAATAATAATAATAATAGTAATAATTATTATCATTATTATTATTATTATTATTTTTTTTTTTTTTTTTTTTTTTTTTTCATACTATTCACTATTTCCCGCGATAGCGAGGTAGCGTTAAGAACAGAGGACTGGGCCTTTGAGGGAATATCCTCACCTGGCCCTCTTCTCTGTTCCTTCTTTTGGAAAATTAAAAAAAAAAAGAAAAAAAAAAAGAAAAAAGAAGTAGTAGTAGTAGTAATAGTGTTAGTAGTGGTGCAGTAATGGTAGTAATAGTAGTATTAGTAGTAATGTTAGGAGTAGTAGTAATGATAGTAGCAGTAGTAGTAGTAGTAGTAGTAGTAGTAGTAGTAGTAGTAGTAGTAGTAGTAGTAGTAGTAGTAGTAGTAATGTTAGTAATAGTAGCAGCAGCAGCAGTAGTAGTAGTAGAAATAGTAGTAGTACTAGTAGTAGTAGTAGTAGTACTAGTAGTAGTAGTAATGTTAGTAGTATTAGCAGTAGTAGTAGTAATGTTAGTAGTAGTAGTAGTAGTAGTAGTAGTAGTAGTAGTAGTAGTAGTAGTAGTAGTAGTAATGTTAGTAGTAGTAGTAGTAGTAGTACTAGTAGTAGTAGTAATGTTAGTAATAGTAGCAGTAGTAGTAGTAGTAGAAATAGTAGTAGTAGTAGTAGTAGTAGTAGTAGTAGTAGTAGTAGTAGTAGTAGTAGTAGT
The DNA here is from genome assembly GCF_036320965.1 of Panulirus ornatus. Lineage (NCBI taxonomy): Eukaryota > Metazoa > Arthropoda > Malacostraca > Decapoda > Palinuridae > Panulirus > Panulirus ornatus. The sequence goes on from NC_092227.1 coordinate 87,866,215, forward strand.
AGTAGTAGTAGTAGTAGTAGTAGTAGTAGTAGTAGTAGTAGTAGTAGTAGTAGTAGTAGTAGTAGTAGTAGTAGTAGTAATGTTAGTAATAGTAGCAGTAGTAGTAGTAGTAGAAATAGTAGTAGTAGTAGTAGTAGTAGTAGTAGTAGTAGTAGTAGTAATGTTAGTAGTAGTAGTATTAGTAGTAGTAGTAGTAATGTTAGTAATAGTAGCAGTAGTAGTAGTAGTAGAAATAGTAGTAGTAGTAGTAGTAGTAGTAGTAGTAGTAGTAGTAGTAGTAGTAGTAGTAGTAGTAGTAATGTTAGTAGTAGTAGTAGTAATGTTAGTAGTAGTAGTAGTAGTAGTAGTAGTAGTAGTAGTAGTAGTAGTAGTGGTAGTAATGTTAGTAGTAGTAATGTTAGTAGTAGTAATGTTAGTAGTAGTAGTAGTAGTAGTAGTAGTAGTAGTAGTAGTAGTAGTAGTAGTAGTAATGTAGTAGTATTAGTAGTAGTAGTAATGTTAGTAGTAGTAGTAGTAGTAGTAGTAGTAGTAGTAGTAGTAGTAGTAATGTTAGTAGTAGTAATGTTAGTAGTAGTGATGTTAGTAGTAATGTTAGTAGTAGTAGTAGTAATGTTAGTAGTAGTAGTAGTAGTAATGTTTGTAGTAGTAGTAGTAATGTTAGTAGTAGTAGTAGTAGTAGTAGTAGTAGTAGTAGTAGTAGTAATGTTAGTAGTAGTAGTAATGTTAGTAGTAGTAGTAGTAGTAGTAATGTTAGTAGTAGTAGTAGTAGTAGTAGTAGTAGTAGTAGTAGTAGTAGTAGTATTGCTGTTGTACCTCCATTGGCAGCTTGGAGGGCTGGGTCTGGGGACCTCAGTTCTGGAGTAATAATTCTTGCTGAAGGTGAATACCCTCATGCTCTTGTTGAGGAGGGTTGTGCAGACACGACGAGAGAGAGAGAGAGAGAGAGAGAGAGAGAGAGAGAGAGAGAGAGAGAGAGAGAGAGAGAGAGAGAGAGAGAGAGAGAGAGAGAGAATACATTTTCTTTTACTTACTACTACAGTATTTGTAACAAGTCCTCCTTTGGGTTAGGCTAGGAAAAGAGACTAGTTTATGGGAGGCTAGGGAAGGAGAGCCCTTAGGTTAGGTTAGGAGAGGTTAGTCCATAGGTTAGGATAGGATAGGATAGGCCAGAGGTCAGGTTAGGTTGGGGAAAGACATTCCATGGGTTCTGCTGGGTCCAATAATCCCCTATTTGTCCCCTATTTGACCCACAGATCACATGTAGATCAGGCTGTATCCATTGCCTTTACGGAGAAAAGCTCAGTTCCACCAAGCAACTGTGCTTGTACCAGTCTTGTTCCTCTGTTGTATATCCGACATTCGTGCAACACGAGCCATAGTGTCATTTGCAGATGTTACCAGGGTGCGTATCTAACCTCATGAACAGAAGCCACTGAAACAGAGCAGACAGACGTGAACAAAGTCTTTTCTCTGGACCACAGGAAACATGTTTGCTTTTTCCGTGGAGGCAAGTTCCAGCCCCTTCCGGCATAGGGAACGTGAAAACGTTAAAAGCAATACAGAGTACCAGACGGACAGACACATACAACCTCATATTACAGTTGAGCAGTATGAATAACCCCGGAGTAATGATATCTGACGACCTCACCTTCAGCGAACGTAACAGGGAAACAAATTTGCCTTTTCCAGAAGCGTAGAAGGTTCGATCCTGCGGACTTCCAACAGAAGGCAGGTCAAACAGGTGATCGCAGTCCTCAGGTCGATAATTAGTCTCGCGAGTAGAAGAAGCCCGCTGTGTGCTGACATCACCCCTTACGAGCCGGAGGCGAAATTACAGAGTTAGAAAGCGTGGAAAGATCTCGCATGGTCTATACTGACGCGGTAAAGGATGACAGCCACTGGCAACGACTGAAGTCACTCAGAGGGGAGAGGCGTATCATTATTTACACTCGGCAAATCCAAGAAGCCCATGGCCCCCAACCTGCACCGAGAATGAATCTTTGTTAATATGACAAGCGATAAACACAATAGACTTAGTCTCAACTTATGGCCGAAAACCTCAAGAAACAGTGTGAGATGTACGATGGAGACTGGAGAAGTATGTGGTTCAGATTTAGTGTTTTCAAGGTGTACTAGACCAGCCAGACTGTGGTTGGCTGTGTGAGCCTGCGGGCCGCCGCCTCAGACAGCCCGATCGACCAACGACCCAACTCATTATCTTGGAGTCAGTCCCAGCTGGCGGGGAAGAAGAGCTCCGAAGTCAGCCCCAAGTCTAGTCTGGTCAACTCCAGACTATATAGACACTTCTTCAGCTTGATTATTTATGACTTATTGATATTATATCCTTATCTTACTCATCTCATGTATGGTAATTGTCTTCAAGATCCAGTTAGGCCCAAGACGCTTCAACACCTTGCCATCTACCATCATGAGAAACAGCCTGGGATGCTGCACGGTAGAGAAGTTCAAGATGCACTGGACAAGTACCTACAAAGTGTACCACACCAGCCAGGCTGTGGGGGCCTGAGGGATGCGGGCGGCTTCCAACACCTTGGTCCACCAACGACCCAACCCACCACCAGCCTGGTCTGTGGGGGGTGAAGACCCCCGATGATTTCACCAGGTATTCAGCAGACGCTGGTTCGTGCCCCAGCACCGAAACAGTGGCTTGCGTATGAGTAACACCAGCAGATATTTGCATGTACGGATTCAGTTGCGAGTGTAGGAGGGGAATAAAGTACTATCCTGCCCCGAAAAATACTCATCAGGCAATACCGCTGAAGTATACGAGAAACAGATTCATGTTTACCTCAGCTCCATATTCATTATCATTATTATTATTTTTTTTTGGGGGGGGGGGGGGCAGACTTCAGCCTGGCGCACTGATATTCCATTTTCGAGCTGTCCATTCGTCCGTACCTGTGGCTAATATTTGTCTGGAGAATACATTGGTGTATATTATATTTTTATGACATGTTGTTCCTGGCTTGGTCTTGTGAGTTTATGGTTTTCCACGCTTTTCCTACAGTATTGCTGTATATGTAGTGTGTGTGTGTGTGTGTGTGTGTGTGTGTGTGTGTGTGTGTGTGTGTGTGTGTGTGTGAGTGTGTGTGTGTGTGTGTGTGTGTGTGTGTGTGTGTGTGTGTGTTTTAGTGGGTTTATATGTGTGTTTTCTTAGTTTGTGAAAATCTGTAAAAGCTTATGTATTATCTTAATGTGTTTAGTTTGTGAGTTTTCATGTAGGTGAATGTATATATATATTTTTTTCAAGATGACGTGTAAATGTGTTATATAAACGAGTTCGTGCGTGCGTGTGTCGGTGACCTAGATCTGTGTGTACGTGAGGTGGCCGCACCCATGTGCCCCTCTGACGGGTCTTTGTCAAGGGGAGCAGCCGACAGGTTTGACAGTCACCGTGAGGCGATCATGAATGGTGTTTACGCGGACTGGGATGTGTGTTCAGGGGTGGAGGTGGTCAGTCGAGAGTGCCGGGGCTGCGTGTGTGTGTGTGTGTGTGTGTGTGTGTGTGTGTGTGTCTAGTTGCCGGATGTGACGTGACGGTTCTCCCATTCCACACCCGCTGGGAAAGAGGAGGAGGAAGAGGCGGAGGGGTGACGAGTGGTGTGATAGAAGTTGCACCTAAACTTGTTTGACGAGCGGTTGGAACACTGTGGGAACCAGGAGTCGCCCCTGAGGCATGCCACAGCCCAATGATGGGTGTAGCCAGTGACGTGATGGTATGTTATGCTTGCCGGGGTGTTGGAGAGTTGGAGAAGTGCCGCTGTGTGTGTGTGTGTGTGTGTGTGTGTGTGTGTGTGTCGTAGGAATCATATGGGAAATAGTTTGCACTGGAAATTATGGGTGTCGCCTGTGACGTGCTGTTATGGTAAATTTAGCGAGGTATTTGTATTTCCCGTATGCGCAGTGTCGGGAGATATGGTATTGATGTAGGAATGGTGTAGAAAATGGTGTGCTGTCGTAAAGAGAAAGTGATGAAAGAATGTGTGTGTGTGTGTGTGTGTGTGTGTGTGTATGTTCTAGTTTAAACTGGCGTTAAGTAGCATGACTCGAGGGGTGAACTAGTGCCATCTGGCCTGACCTTTGAACTAGCGTAGTAAGTCGGTTGTGAGGCAGTCTCGTCCCCCCCACGACGGCCTTAAGGACGAGAGTCGGCACCCCGTTGCCCGTGGGGGACGACCGCACTGAGGCCGGGCGGAACGTAGCGTAGATAATGCCAGGCTGTGTCCTTGAGCGTAATAAGCCTAGATTTGCTCAATGGTGGGTCGGGAAAGACCTCCGAGAATCACCACGGACGTCCAGAAGGTTGTAGCGTAGAATTACTGGGCTCCTGGGGGGTTGGTGTATGGCGGGGGGGGGGGGGTTAGGAAGAGAGGGGTGGGTGGGAAAAGGTGGAGCTGTTGTGGCGTTGTTCGACGCGTGGTGTTTGTCAACCACCTTTTCACGCACGTAGACCCCCTTGTGGCACTCCGTCATCCCTGTGGCTTCGCTCCTCAAAGCTGTCCTTATCACCACACAGGCCTCTGGTAAGGTCTTGTGGGGGGGGGGGGGGTCCACACACACACACACACACACACACACACACACCCAGGCCCAGGGTGCTGGGCTGGGTCGTTGGTGGACCAAGGTGTTGGAAGCCGGCCGCATCCCTCAGGCCCCCACAGCCTGGCTAGTGTGGTACACTTTGTAGGTACTTGTCCAGTGCATCTTGAACTTCTCTACCGTGCAGCATCCCAGGCTGTTTCTCATGATGGTAGATGGCAAGGTGTCTTGGGCCCCGCATGTTTAAGGTGTTCTCTCTTTTTGTGCATATGGCACCTTGGGATTTCAGAGGTAGTATTGTACAGTCTTCCATGCCTGTCGTGCCAGTAGCATGTTATTTCTGAATGTAAGTTGGGAACCATACCTTCTAGGATTTTCCAGGTATACATGATGATATACCTCTCCCGTCTGCGCTCCAGGGAGTATACCCTCAGTGATTTCAGCCGTTCCCAGTAATTTAGAGTCTTTACCACATAACTATGGGCTGTGAAAGATCTCAGGACACTTTCTAATTCTGCAGTTTCGCCCGTCTTGAAGGATGATGTTAGGACGCAACAATATTCTAAGCGTGAAAGAATCAGAGACGTGAATAATATCATCATTGGTTACTCTTCACTCGTCTTGAAGGTCCGCAGGATCCAGCCTGCCATCCTAATGCACGAGGCAACCATTGTTATGTTGTGTTCACTGATACTTGTGTCATTAGACGTTATTACTCCAAGGTCTTTTACATTATTCATCTGGTTTATGATAGCGTGTGTGTCCGTCCGGTATCCTGGTGGAAAATTTTAGAAGGTACGGTTCCTAGCGTACATCCTGCTGGTGAGACAGAGCTGGTGAGATAGACATGGAAGACTTTGTAAAATATTACTTCAAAAATTCCAAGGGTGCCATATGCACAAAAAGAGAGAACACCTTAAACATGCGGGGCCCAAGACACCTTGCCATCTACCATCATGAGAAACAGCCTGGGATGGCTGCACGGTAGAGAAGTTCAAGATGCACTGGACAAGTACCTACAAAGTGTACCACACCAACCAGGCTGTGGGGTTGGAGACCTCACCAGGTATTCAGTGTTCTGATTTTTTCATTGCATATTGGTGGAGTTGAAACTCATTTGGAAAGCATGTTTTTCTCAGTTGCCTAGTTAATGACTTCGTTTTTGTCACTTTGTAGCCCTGCTGGCATCTTCTATTGATGTGATTTTCAAGGATATTCTTGTATCATCTGCCAAGGATGGTATGAAACTGTGGCTCGTGTTTGCGTCAGTGTCAGACACAAGAACGAGGAACAGGAGGGGTGCAAGTACAGTTACTTGGGGGACTGAGCTTTGTACCGTAGAGGTACTGGAAGACGGCATGGTTTACGACTACGTGTTGTGATCTGTGTGTTAAAAAGTTGTGGATTCATCTCTAATTTTTCTCCGGTTATTCCCATCTTTCGCATTTGATGTGTTCTCTCACCCTGGTCACATTTGTCACATACTTTTGTGAGGGCAGTGTAAATCACGTCAACATGTTTTTGTTTTGTTTTTCCAATAGCTTCATCACCACACCAGTCATCACCACACCAGTCATCACCACACCAGTCATCACCACACCAGTCATCACCACTCTGGTCATCACCACACCAGTCATCACCACTCTGGTCATCACCACTCTGGTCATCACCACACCAGTCATCACCACTCTGGTCATCACCACTCTGGTCATCACCACTCTGGTCATCACCACACCAGTCATCACCACTCTGGTCATCACCACTCTGGTCATCACCACACCAGTCATCACCACTCTGGTCATCACCACTCTGGTCGAGTGCACCACTCTGGTCATCACCACACCAGTCATCACCACTCTGGTCATCACCACTCTGGTCATCACCACACCAGTCATCACCACACCAGTCATCACCACTCTGTCATCACCACTCTGGTCATCACCACACCAGCATCACCACTCTGGTCATCACCACTCTGGTCATCACCACACCAGTCATCACCACTCTGGTCATCACCACACCAGTCATCACCACACCAGTCATCACCACACCAGTCATCACCACTCTGGTCATCACCACTCTGGTCATCACCACACCTGGTCATCACCACTCTGGTCATCACCACTCTGGTCATCACCACTCTGGTCATCACCACACCTGTCATCACCACTCTGGTCATCACCACTCTGGTCATCACCACACCAGTCATCACCACTCTGGTCATCACCACTCTGGTCATCACCACTCTGGTCATCACCACACCAGTCATCACCACTCTGGTCATCACCACTCTGGTCATCACCACACCAGTCATCACCACACCAGTCATCACCACTCTGGTCATCACCACTCTGGTCATCACCACACCAGTCATCACCACTCTGGTCATCACCACTCTGGTCATCACCACACCAGTCATCACCACTCTGGTCATCACCACACCAGTCATCACCACACCAGTCATCACCACACCAGTCATCACCACTCTGGTCATCACCACTCTGGTCATCACCACACCAGTCATCACCACTCTGGTCATCACCACACCAGTCATCACCACACCAGTCATCACCACTCTGGTCATCACCACTCTGGTCATCACCACACCAGTCATCACCACTCTGGTCATCACCACTCTGGTCATCACCACACCAGTCATCACCACTCTGGTCATCACCACACCAGTCATCACCACTCTGGTCATCACCACACCAGTCATCACCACACCAGTCATCACCTCACCATGTATCGTAATACGGAACCACCACAACAGTTCCGGCTCCGTGAGTTCGGCCCCTTTATTTATTTACAGGTCCACTGAAGGCCATGACTTGCGTGGGGAAGAGATGTTAATGGTATATAATATATTGTATTCCATGTATATATATATATATATATATATATATATATATATATATATATATATATATATATATATATATATATATATATACACATATGGGGTTGGAGGGAAGTTTTCAATGTTCTTTTTTCATCATGACTGAAATCAGCCAACTTATGAATGTGTGTGTGTGTGTGTGTGTGTGTGTGTGTGTGTGTGTGTGTAATGACCTGCTTGTAGTGTACGGGGAGGGAGTTTTGCACCCTCGTTAGGCCCCATCTCTTGAGCATTCTCCACTACACCTGGTAAATACCTAGTGAAGCCTTTGGGTTTATATTCTCTTCCACTAACATAAACAGCCTCGTTAGTGACCCAGTGGTCTGTTGCTTGTTGAATTCAGTCGTATTCAGTTGTATCCCAACAGCCCTGTGTCTGGGCCCAGGTTGTTGGGTTAGGTCGTTGGTCGACCAAGGTGTACGATGTCTGTATCAACCATGTCCTCAGTCATTCTGTTCCACTCATCCACCTCTCATGTACTATAAAAGTAGTTCTATACTTGTTTATTTAACAGCTTTCATAATTTCATATTATGTCATCTTGTTTTATCCCTACATCTCTTGAAGAACCTTTCACTGTGCACGTCGTTGATCTATTTTGAAAACTTTAATGTTGTGATCAGGTCACCCCTAACCCTTCTCTCTTCCAAGGTTGGCATACTAAAAGCTCTCTTAATTCTGGTACCATCCTTGTTTCCCTCAACTGAACCTTGTCTGTTGGTTTTCTCTTCCTCTTTAGGTGCGGTGACCAAACTTGAGAAGCTTATTCTAGTTTTGGTCTTACTTAAGATATAAACAGCTTGCTAGATATTCACTTACCCATGTTCTTGAAGGATATTCTGATATTTGACGGAAGACAGTTTGTGTCAGTAGATAATCTAATATGGAATTTTGGCCTCAGATTAGGGACGATGTCGATTCCCAAGTATTTATACACCGAATCCTGAATCCTATATCCTGCTGGATGGTGATCTTATTTAGACCTTCTTTCGCTCTGTTCCATCCTCATTGATTGATATATGCTCGGGTGGGATTTTATAATCCATGTATCAGGCCAACTTTGGACTCTGCGTAGGTCCCCTTGTATGCCGATGCAGTCCTCCACGCCTTTCACTACCCTCATGAGTTTGCATCTCTGCAGAGATACTTTCAGGTAGGATTCATTTCCTTCAGTCATGTACATAGATCAGGAAGTGTAACGGAACCGTGTGGCTCTGCTGTTTGGAAATGGCTCCTCTGACGTGCCCTTTGGTCCTTCCTGAAAATAATCGTATGCCCCTCGAAGGATTCCTCCCTCCCTTCTCCCTCATACAGGGGATCCGGCTTCTGGTTCATCCTCACTCTACCAGGGCAGCAGAGCTCATCCTCTTGTGTAAGATGTAAGAGGTTAGTTACACATGACCTCATTTCCCTAAAACCATGCTCTCTCTCATCTAGGTAATTTCTCCTCAGTGGAAAGTGTGTGTGTGTGTGTGTGTGTGTGTGTGTGTGTGTGTGTGTGTGTGTGTGTGTGATGTTTTTGGTTGGAGGTTCATATTAATGCTACTATAAAAGTCATGTTTGTTATGTGTGTGATGGTAATTGGCCGGGAGGCCGGGTGTGTTGGGATTATTAAAGACCATTGTTGTCTAGTTGTGGTGGTGTGGGCGGGGTGGGCGGTGGGCGGGTGCTAATTGGCCGCAGTTAGTGTGGTGGCTCGTATGTCTATATGATGGGTGTGGGTGAGACGCTGCCACCACCACCACCACAGCGCCACCTGATGACCGGCCGTTGGATGGTTAATAGGTTGGTGTTGGGGTCGTGATGCTGGCCGGGGAGACCATTATTGGCTCCCGGTAGTGGATGGGGGTAATGGGTCGGTGTTTGTGGTGATGTCATTGGCTGGGGATCAGTGCAAGTGGTTGTTCCTTTTGGGTAGTTGGAAGGAAGTGGAGGTGGGCGGCCACAGGTGTCTGCAGGGCTGGGCTGAAGTGCAGGTGAGTGGTTGAGGGAGAGGAAGGGTTTTGGTATAAACAGTGGCGTCTTGCAGGACGCAGTGCTGGGTCCCGTCCTCCCCCTCTCTCTCTCTTATAAACAACCTGCCGGAATAGGTATTACAGAAACACGAATTCGAATTCGCTTACAAGCCATGCGTCGTGGCGAATGAAGGCGTGTGTTGTGTGATTCCCCGAGGTTGTGGTGTGACGTCATGATGACTGTACTACAGGGGCGGGGGTGGGGGGGGGGCGGTGGATGAGGCTCTACTCCTCTCCTCCCGTCCGTCACACCAGGTCACCAGATGTTCACGGGATGGAGGTGCTCGATGTGTGACTGAGGCCAGGTGGGTGTGTGTGTGTGTGTGTGTGTGTGTGTGTGTGTGTGGAGGATGTAAAGTTGGTGGAGTGCGGTAGGACTTGATCAAGCCGTGACAGCTGGAGGCGTGATCGCCAGCCCCTGGGGACGGACGGACCTGTGCGAGGCTGCCCATGAGGAAGAATTAGTTCACCTTGTATGTCAAGGGGACCCATAACACGTTGGGCAAGAGAGCTCCACCACCCCGCCCGCCATGGTCTGACACTCGTCACGTTCTCGTGATGTACGAGTGTGGGGACGCTGAGCTCATCGTGTATAGTGTATCACTTTCATGTATAATGTTGTATGATATTCACCGTGGGGTCTCCACTGTTTGGGCTTCGTCCTGCCCCACGAGCACAACACACGTCGTTAAAACGGCTGACTCTCGCACTTCCCTTCTAACCTAAGCAATTTTATTGGTAAAGACCATATTTAAGTATAAGTAGGTAGGTCGGTAGGTAGGTAGGTAGGTAGGTAGGCAGGTAGGTAGGTAGGTAGGTAGGTAGGTAGGTAGGTCGGTAAATATGTAGGTAGGCAAGTCGGTAGTGAGGTAGTTAGGAAGGTAGGTAGGGTCGGTCGGTAGTTAGGTAGGTAGGTCGGTAGTTAGGTAGTTCGGCAGTTAGGTAGTTATGTGGGTAGGTAGGTAGTTAGGTAGGCAGGTCTGCGAAAGACGGCCTATGAGAGCAGATGTTTGTGCTGGGCCGTGGCTTTCCCAGGACGTACACGGTACCGTTATTAGGCAGTGCCCCCCTGGGGCACATGAGACTAATGCCTGCCAAGGAGGTGACGAACTGTGATTTGTGTCAGCTGGTGTGCGGGAGAGAGAGAGAGAGAGAGAGAGAGAGAGAGAGAGAGAGAGAGAGAGAGAGAGAGAGTGTCCCATCCTAAGGCATCATATCCCAGGGTGGTATCGTAGCGATCGAAAGTCGTACCGTCGTGCTCAAGGGTCGTACCGTCGTGCTCTAGGGTACCGTCGTGCTCCAGGGTCATACCGTCGTGCTCCAGGGTCATACCGTCGTGCTCAAGGGTCGTACCGTCGTGCTCTAGGGTACCGTCGTGCTCTAGGGTACCGTCGTGCTCAAGGGTCGTACCGTCGTGCTCCAGGGTCGTACCGTCGTGCTTCAGGAGTTAAGTATAAGTTTAGGGAGGGAGGATATAGGTCTCGTTGTTACCAATGTGTTATGTTGTTATCAATGTGTTGTTTTCAATGTGTTATACTGTAATGGTCGCTGATGGTGTGGTGTGGGCGGAGCTGGGCTGTGGCGTAGCATTAGGGGAATTACACCCCCCCCCCTCCTCCCTCCACCACATGACGGCCCCCAGGTAGAGACCGGGAGAGGTGGGTGGTGTAGGTGGCTTGGTGGTCCACCATGGGGGTGGGGGGATGGCAGGGGGGGGGGGGGGCGGGTGACGCTAGTTGCTGGGCTGAAAAATACGTTTACAGAAGGCGTTCCTCTACCGGGGGCTGGCCATCATGGACCTCTTGGTGATTGTGGTTGTGGTGCTCGACTGTCTGTGGTCGATCAGTTGTAGTTGTGATAACTTTATGATGCCTCAGTATGGTCAGAGCACATCAGTGATAGCGTGTGTGAAGGGTACGTGGCTACGGGGGGTAGGTGGGAGGCAGGTACAGAGCGCACAGTGGCACAGCACATGTAGGTAGGAGGGGTGACAGGTTGGCCTCCGGCCACCCACCATAGTACCCATTCCCTTTAGGAGGGGGACCATCGTCAGTAATGGCTGAGTGAGGGTATAGGATACGCAGCGCGGGAACATGCTACGGACGGACGGACGGACGGACGGACGCAGGGTATCAGGGTCCGTTTTGGGTACAAGACGCTGCTAACCTTGATAACAGTACAGGGATTGGGATGAGCAGAGCCGTACAGTGGGTGGGTGTACGGTTCACTTGTTGTGGCTGGAGGGGTTCAGGGCAAGGCAGACACGTGTTGCGTGGTGCACGGGACACGCTGTGGCGCGGATGGCTGTATTGTGAGGTGTATGAGCGAAATGCCGGTGTATGTCGGCCTGGCTAACGGAAATAGAAACCCGCCCGGGCTTGTTATCTGGGACGAGGATAGGTTGAAAGGTCAGTGTCTGGGACGAGGATAGGTTAAGAGGTCAGTGTCTGGGACGAGGATAGGTTAAGAGGTCAGTGTCTGGGATGAGGATAAGTCAGGGGGTGTCAGGACCTGTGAGGAGGGAAGATAGGGATATGCTGATGTGTGTGTGTGTGTGTGTGTGTGTGTGTGTGTGTGTGTGTGTGTGTGTGTGTGTGCTCTCTCTATCCCCATGTTGTCGCTGGGATAGGGGGATGGGTAACCCACTGAACAAGACCCTCTCGTGGTGGTGTTGGTGTGTAGGTGTCGTGTGTACACGCTCTGATTGTGGCACGGGACGGGCCCGTGTGAGCCGTGTTTGGTCAGCTTTCTCCGTGTGGCTGGAAGCGTCCCGTGTTCCGGGTCGTGCCATCTCCCACGTCAGTCGTGTGGTAGTCGTGAGAGTCGTCTGGGAAAGGTCGTCTTTTATGTTGTGAACTCCTCCGTGCACGACTCCTCCGTGCACGACCATATGACTTATGGCCGTGAAGTTACGACCCTTGAGTAAAATTACGACCCTTGAGTACAAAGGTACGACCCTCGAGCACGACGTTACGACTCTTAAACACGACGCTACGACCTCTGTCCACGACGGCACGACCGTTCATTGCGACGATACGGTTCTTGGATATGGTGCATTTTGCCGGCGCTTCCTTCTCATTACTCTCCACTTGCTCATCCAACCCTGTAGTAGTAGTAGTAGTAGTAGTAGTAGTAGTAGTAGTAGCAGTGGCGGCCAGCAGCATTGTTAGTAGGTCATTAGTGGTTAGCTCTAGGGTGATTTGGTTCTGAATTGGTTGACTAATAGGCACTCATTCATCGGTAATAGGCGGCAATTTGGAAAGCCTTTGGGTCTTTTGACTAACTAGATATTTCGTAATGTTTCGTGGAAAGTGCCTCGCACATTTCAAGCTCTTGAGCACGGCCCATGAGGGTGAGTGTAGGGGGCCAGGTGATCATACCCTGTGGTCGTATACCGTCGTACACAAGGGGATTAAGCCAGGTCAACCCATTATGTGAGTCTGGTATGACCATCACAACGGTGTACGTTAGCCCTAGTGCTGGTCGCGTGAGTGACGTGGGTACAGTGGTGTGAGGAGCTGGGCGTGGGTGGTGAGGGGGTGGGGAGGGAACCAGTTGATATTGGTGATGGGGTGGGTGGTGAATGTGGGGGGGTGGGGAGGGAACCAGTTGATACTGGTGATGGGGTGGGTGGTGAGTGTGTGTGGGGAGGAGGGAACCAGTTGATACTAGTGATGGGGTAATGCAGTCACCTCACCATATTGTGGATAGGACTCATTATGGCACAAGAATACTGTTTGTCTTTTATTAAACTGGAATTACGCGGGTGTAATGTGTTCCCCCTTCCCCCTTGTATTCCCCTTCCCCCTTGTATTTCCCCCTCCCCATATAGTGTATAGCACTTTCCCGTCACTACTGTGGCATTAGTGAAACCCTACAATATGTGGGTCAAGGTTCTGTAGCGAGGGTGAGTTGACGTCAGGCTGTGTGTGCGTGTGTGTGTGTGTGTCTGTGTAGGAGGTCATGGGGATGGGTTGGAGGAGGTAGGGAGTGGTAAAGGGATGGGTGGTGGTCACGACCTCATGGTGTGTTCAAGGATCATCTCTTTTGTTCAGTCACGATTTCACTCTTATTTTTTCCCCTTGTCCTGTGTACTGCGTCTTTTATGTATGGTATTCCCTGCTGTATGGTTGGGTTCTGTGTGCTTTTATCTGTACAATCGGCGAGTGATTAATGAAATTCAGTTGTTTTATAGAGACGTATGCTTCATGGGGGAGTGGGAGGTGATGATTATATCGTTAATACCCATCACCCATCATTAATACCCATCACACATCATTGATACCCATCACCCATCATTAATACCCATCACCCATCATTGATACCCATCACCCATGTCGTTTTGGTGCATTTCGAAAATCTAGAATACAAGTGGGTCGTTTGTATGACCCTGAAATTAATGTAGCTGCAGATTGTGACTGTATTGTATGGGTGTTGTTGGAGGTTGTGAGTTACGTAGCGGGGAGTGAGTGGGTGGCGTGGTGTTGTAGATGCAGTGGTAGAGGATTCGGGGATGGGATGTAAGTGTATTGTAATGGATGATGGTTGTAGTGAGGTAGATGCTAAAGGCGGTTGTAGAGCGGGTTTAGATTGTGGTGGGGTTGTGGGTGGGTGTAAGGCATATGGATGGGAGTTGTGGTGGAGTTGCAGGTTATAGAAAGCGTCAGTAGCGGAGAGATAAGAATGGGTTGTAGATGGCGGAGGAATATGGAAATTATATGACTATGGTGTATAACAACAGCAAAAAGTTGTTGTTACTGTAAAGTTGTAAGTTCGCGAGCGAGGGGTCACCTCCGCCCAGGCTCTACTATCATTGTCACCAGATGGAAAAGATGGCAGCGGCGGCCTTCTTACCCCAAAGGAACCTAAGGTACTTTGCTGCTACGTGGAGTGCAGCCTTGGAGTTGTAGGAACCCCATGAAAGGCTTCTATGGTTGTATAATGATGGAAGATAATGATGATGGTAATAATTCTAATACTACTACTAACTATTATTATTACGATTATTGTTATCATTATTATTATTATTATTATTATTATTATTATTATTATTGTTGTTGTTGTTGTTGTTGTTGTTGTTATTATTAATAATGGTAGTAGTGGTAGGCGTAGTAGTAGTATAGTAGTGTCGTAATAGCAGTATAGTAATAATGATAATGATGATAATGATGATGAAATAATAATGCTAATTTATTTTCCCGCTGCAGTGTGAAGCACCTTCACCAGAGTCACTCATTTACTTCTGAAGTGGAAACAGATGTTTACAAAGTTTCACAACTTTGTCTCGCTTGTTTCTTTTTTTCTCATATGTTTTTATTTACACTTTCCATGGAAGGGGGGGGGGGGGGAGGGAGGGAGTGGTGCACGGCAGATGAGAAAATGGCCGGAAGTGGGGGAGAAAGAAGTGTTGGTGAAGGAGAACTGTTGGAGAGGAGGAGATGAAGGAGGGAGTGTGATACGAGACCTGCTGGTCTTGTGGTGAGGGGTGAATGGTGAGGATGAGTGGCGGGCCAGTGGTAAGGCTATTACTACAGTGACAGGACCTTAAGATCTGCTGCTGCTGCTGCTGCAGTAGGGGAAGGCCCTGGGCAACAACTGATGTTACTGACTTGGGGGCCGGGGGGCGGGGGGCGGGGCGGGGCGGGGCGGGGGGCGGGGGAAGAAGAATCGCCCCTCGGGAACTTGGAGGGAGGGAGGGGTGGTGGTGGGGTGGGGGGGGATTCTTGTCTTCAGAGTGAAAGTCGTCTTTTGTGGTTCCTCTTCTTTGTCATGCTGGAGAGAGAGAGAGAGAGAGAGAGAGAGAGAGAGAGAGAGAGAGAGAGAGCTAGGATGACGCGAGCGTTCAAACTCTTTCTGTAAAAATGATGATCAACATGGGACTCGCGTAGAGAGGACCGCTCTCTGGTGACGTGTGTGATGGAAGCCAGTCCTACACACGTCAGCACCCACACGTCGTCGACAGCGTCTGCTATGATGGGCATGGCCTGTGACCCGATGGTTAGGTCAGAGGTCAGGGTATCGCCCAGATCACACCGTCTTGCTCAGAGGTTCGCGCCATCGCACTCAAGGGTCGCACCGTAGTGTTCAAGGGCCGCGTCATCGCCCTCAAGGGTCGCACCGTAGTGTTCAAGAGCCGCGTCATCGCCCTCAAGGGTCGCACCGTAGTGTTCAAGGGCCTCACCATCGCCCTCAAGGGTCGTACCGTTGTGTTCCAGGGCCTCACCATCGCTCTCAAGGGTCGTACCGTTGTGTTCCAGGGCCTCACCATCGCCCTCAAGGGTCGTAACGTCGTGTTGAAGGATCATGCTTGTGGTCCTCAGGTGTCGCACCGTCGTGTTGTCGTGGTGATGAGTGTCTTGCACATGTACAGTTCAGGTGTATGGCGTGTCGTTTGGATTTATGTACACTCTGGAAGATTACATTCTGTTCACTCATTGGGTTTCGTTTGATAAGTGTGATTATGTTAAGCTTTGTGGAGCGAGGAGTTTGGTGATAAGGTTTGCGGTGTACCGTGTTGTCTCTCTGGCGAGGTAGAATTCATCGGTTCCCAAGGCGAGGTACGTGTACCACTTGTGTGTGGTGTACGCGTGAGAGCCGTCCAGACGGTAGGTGGCGTTAGCCTGGAAAAGGTTCCAGTCGCATGAAAGAGGGAATCTGATTACGTCTTCATGTTCAAGAATGTTGGACGTTGTTTAATAGGTATATCGACCATGTTATGTAATGCCAATAACTTAAGACGTGTAAGTTCAAACTGCTTCTGCTGTTGTACTGAGATTCCAGCTGGACGATGGTACACATACAGGAGAGGAAAGCCAGGATAGTGGGAGGTTAAGCAGAGGTTGGGACCCTGAGCACACACACACGCACGCACACACACAGCTCACCACGATCACAACGCTGCTCTGTATATCCTTCACTGATCCGGCGAGCGGATTTCCAAGTGATTGGTCGTCCTTTTATCTGTGTGTGTGATGAAAGGTATGTGTTCTGGCAGGGTTGTGGTGGTTGGGACTCTTGATAGATCGGCCCTAGGATCATTCGCTGCCTTCCACATGTAGTAGATAAGGACACAGTGAGCGGTAACGCCTTGTGTTGGGGAGTGACTGGCTGGTCTGATATCAGCCGGTGGCAGATGTAGTAGTATTTACCAGTAAAGCAAAAAGTTCCTCTTCCTCGAGTCATGATATGACGGCGGGTCAAGATTTAATTGCATTTTGTGTCATGCGGTGTTGTACTTATCGCAGTAGGTGATTAAGCGGGTGGATTATGGTAATGCGATATTATAGAGAGAGAGAGAGTGAGGTAAGCATCTTAAGGGAGGGTTGTGTAAGGTAGTGCATGATGTATGTCTCCTTGTGTTGGCTGGGCGGGGGAGGAAGCCATGGTCCCGTGAGCAGGAAAAATGTCCCTACAGGAAGGGGGACATCCTTCCCCAGACTGGCAACGCTCTGCTCCACTGCTGCCGTCCCCACACGCCACACCGCACCACACCACACCACACCACACATCAGCAGCCACACCTCCTCCTCCCAACTTTCGGCTCTCTCTCTCTCTCTCTCTCTCTCTCTCTCTCTCTCTCTCTCTCTCTCTCTCTCTCTCTCTCTCTCTCTCTCCGCAGCACGCCCTTCCCCATCCCACCCACCTCCTTCCTCTTGTATTGCTCCACCTCTTCCTCTCCATCACACGTGCTCCTCCTCTACACATCCTCTGTTGCCCCACCCCATCTGCTGCTGGAGAATGAAGAATTAGAGAGCAGTATAGATTGCCAGACGGACACAGACGCCATCATATCACGATTGAACAACGGGCAAAGCATCGGGGTCATGATGTTTGACTACTTTATCTTTAGCGAATCAAATGAGGCAACAGTTGCCTCTTCCAAGAAGATGGTAGGATGGATCTTGCGGACCTTCAAGACAAGAGTGGAATGTTCAGTGATGACGCTTTTCAAGGGATTAATATTCTCCTGAAAAATGGACTACTCCCGTGTGCTAGCACCAACATACAATGCGTGTGAGATATTGCAGTCAGAAAGCATCTAGAGATATTTCACGGCTTGTGTTGAGGCGGTTGAGGAGCTGACAACTGGAGACGGCTGAAATCCCCGAAGCTTTACTCCCTAGAACGCAAACACTCCAGGTCTATTGTTATTTTTGCCTTCGGAAAATCCTTGAAGACTGTTCAACACATTGTCTACAGCCATCGGAAAAATTATGGGGTGAACGATGAAGGCATTCAAGAAAGCGATGGATAAGTAGTGGTATTTTCAAGGTATATAAGACCAGCTAGGCTGTGGAGGCTACGTGGGCATGCGGGAGCACTCTGGGCCAACACTTTGGTCGACCGGCGTCTCAACGCAGCAGCCTAGACTCAGCCCGGACTGTTGGGGTAGAAGTCCTTTGAAATCTATCCCAGGTAATCGCTGCCGCATAACCCCTGTTGCTGATTTCCACAACTGATACACACACACACACACACACACACACACACACACACACACACACACATATATATATATATATATATATATATATATATATATATATATATATATATATATATATATATATATATATATATATATATATTTTCCTATGAGTCCACGGGGAAAATGAAACACGATAAGTTCCCAATTGCACTTTCGTGTACTAATCACATCATCAGGGGAGACACAAGAGAGAAATATAACAGTCAGTTGATATACATCGAAGAGACGAAGCTAGGACGCCATTTGGTAAACATGCGTTTGTCCACTTCAGTAGCAGTTCATACAATTATAATTAACATGTAATTTTTCTCTACATGTGGCAGGACATGTTTCTTGGAGACAGTTCACCTCATCAGGTGCCAGTACTTCACAAAGTTTCTTTAAATCACATCCCACCGGAGTACGGCCGTCCAGCGTCTCCCAGTACAGACAACAGACGGACTTGACCGACACTAAGCCTTAGATATGTCAAGGGCAACTACACTTGACTGCCCGAAATCTTTCAGGGATGATGACCAGACATTAGTAAGATATGAAAGAATATCATCAGTAGATCTCGCTAAACGAGAGTCGTACTTTCCAAGATGTCTGAGGATATGGGAGTTGAGGAAGGATTCAATACTTTGGAAATGGTAAATGTCAGAGCAAGAGGACGATATTAGAGGGGTCAGAGCGGTCACCCTTCTTAGGGATGGGATGTATCCATGCAGGCTTCCAAGGAGAAGGAATTGTTTCGGTTTTAAACAGAAACGGAACAGACGAGCAAGCACAGGTGCAAGTTCAGAGGCACACTTTCAGTACACGGGGATGGATGCCATCAGGACCATAAGTCTTGCTTGTGTCCAGAGAAAGAAGTGATGTTCGAACAGTCCGAAAATAGATTACGAGAAGAGACATAGCATTCGTAAAAGGAGCATCAGGGATGAAGGAATGTTAGAGTCATCCAAGGTGGAGTAAGAGGAGAAACGGGAACCAAAGTTAGTTGCTTTGTCTACGGGAGAGACAGCTGTAGTATTGTCAGAACAGAACAGGGAAGGAAAGGTAGAGCGACAGAAGTTGTTAGAGATGTCCATAGCTAAAGACCAGAAAGACCTGTCAGTGGATGACGAGGAGAGGTTATCACACTTCCTTTGAATAAAGGAACACTTCGCCTCACGGGTAACGTTATTGCAGCTCTCTCTCTCTCTCTCTCTCTCTCTCTCTCTCTCTCTCTCTCTCTCTCTCTCTCTCTCTCTCTCTCTCTCTCTCTCTCTCATTTTCCGTACTTCATACACATACTTTAATCTAATCTCCATTATTACGTCTGATGGATGTTCAGCCTGGGCGATAGTCATGAGGAAGTGTCATGCACGGGGACCCCTCTCATGGAGTCTTTACGGGCGATGGTCATGAGGAAGGGTCATGCACGGGGAACACCCCCCCCCCCACTCCTAGCGTCACGACGGGTGATGGTTGTGAGGGAGGGTCATGTATAGTGTCCCCCCCCCCACCTCACAGTGTCACGACGGGTGATGGTTGTGAGGGAGGGTCATGTATAGTGTCCCTCCCCCCCTCACAGTGTCACGACGGGTGATGGTTGTGAGGGAGGGTCATGTATAGTGTCCCCTCCCCCCCTCACAGTGTCACGACGGGTGATGGTTGCCTCCCCCTGCTCATGGAGGAACGGTATTTGAGAGTTCATGGTAGAGACACATGATGACATTCACATGACCATGGTAAACATTGGCAGACAGTCATATACCCGAGGGTGGCACATACCTCAGGGTGGTACATACCCCAGGGTGGCATATACCCGAGGGTGGCACATACCCCAGGGTGGCATATACCCGAGGGTGGCACATACCTCAGGGTGGCATATACCCGAGGGTGGCACATACCCCAGGGTGGCATATACCCGAGGGTGGCACATACCCCAGGATGGCATATACCCGAGGGTGGCACATACCTCAGGGTGGCATATACCCCAGGGTGGCACATACCCCAGGGTGGCATATACCCGAGGGTGGCACATACCCCAGGATGGCATATACCCGAGGGTGGCACATACCCCAGGGTGGCATATACCCGAGGATGGTACATACCCCAGGGTGGCACATACCCCAGGGTGGCATATACCCGAGGGTGGTACATACCCCAGGGTGGCACATACCTCAGGGTGGCATATACCCGAGGGTGGCACATACCTCAGGATGGCATATACCCGAGGGTGGCACATACCCCAGGGTGGCATATACCCGAGGGTGGCACATACCCCAGGGTGGCATATACCCGAGGGTGGTACATACCCCAGGGTGCCACATACCCCAGGGTGGCATATACCCGAGGGTGGCACATACCCCAGGGTGGCATATACCCGAGGGTGGTACATACCCCAGGGTGGCACATACCTCAGGGTGGCATATACCCGAGGGTGGCACATACCTCAGGGTGGCATATACCTCAGGGTGGCATATACCCGAGGGTGGCACATACCTCAGGATGGCATATACCCGAGGGTGGCACATACCCCAGGGTGGCATATACCCGAGGGTGGCACATACCTCAGGGTGGCATATACCCGAGGGTGGTACATACCCCAGGGTGGCACATACCTCAGGGTGGCATATACCCGAGGGTGGTACATACCCCAGGGTGGCACATACCCCAGGGTGGCACATACCCCAGGGTGGCACAGCATTTGTTCACTGGTCGTACTGTCCAGCTCAAGGGTCGTACTTTGGTCGTGAAATATCTTATCGTTGTGGTCAAGGGTCATACAGTCGTACCCGAGGGTCATGCCGTTATACTCAGGTCGTACCGTCATGTTAATAAGTCTCACTGTCATTCTCAAGGGTCGTACCGTCGTACTCAAGTCGTACCGTAATGTTAAGGAGTCTCTTTTGTTCTCAAGGTCGTACCGTCGTACCCAGGTCGTACTGTCATGTTCATGAGTCTCTGTCGTTCTCAAGGTCGTACCGTCGTACCCAGGTCGTACTGTCATGTTCATGAGTCACTGTTGTTCTCAAGGTCGTACCGTCGTACTGAGGTCGTTCCGTCGTGGCTGGGCGACAGTTGACCTGTGGCCATGTATTAACCGGTCCTGGGATACATCTCCTACGTTGTATCAGCCGATGCTGGGATACATCCCCTACGCTGTATCAGGCGATGCTGGGATACATCTCCTACGCTGTATCAGGCGATGCTGGGATACATCTCCTACGTTGTATCAGCCGATGCTGGGATACATCTCCTACGCTGTATCAGGCGATGCTGGGATACATCTCCTACGCTGTATCAGGCGATGCTGGGATACATCTCCTACGTTGTATCAGCCGATGCTGGGATACATCTCCTACGCTGTATCAGGCGATGCTGGGATACATCTCCTACGCTGTGTTAGCTGATGCTGGGATACATCCCCTACGCCAGAGAGATACATAATGAGGGACACATCGAAGCAGTGAGGAGCCTGTGTGCGCGTCTTTAATGTGGTCGTTAAGGAATGAAGAGCCTTGGTGAAGGTGGGCGACCCACACGATGTACTCACACCAGCTGGTAGAGGATGGTGACCCATGTGTGTAGTGACACGTATGTGGTTGTTCCTCCTGTCATGCGTGCATGACCAGCATCATGCCCCCCTCGCACCCCCTTCCCTCCTTCCCTCAAGTCAGCCAGGAGCAGTCGTGTCGGTCATATACCAGCGGGAGTGCTCGTCAAGTTTGCTCGGCACAGGTGTGGTGGTGTCCAGTGGTAGGTTGTGTGTGTGTGTGTTTATGTGCGTGTGTGTGTGTGTGTGTGTGTGTGTGTGGGTGGGTGTGGGGTCGGGGGTCTCAATTCCCGTGGTGTTGGGGGGTGGCATTATGTCATCTGTGACTCATCTAATTACGCTTGACATTTTCCTTGTTAATTACTCCGGCATTTACCTTTACCTCCGGCCACATGCGCCACCTTCAGCAGCGCTACCCCACCACCACCACCACCACCACCCTCCTCCTGTGCCCGTGGTTACCTCACCAGGTGTGCCCTTGTCTGGAGGCCTTCACACCTTGAGAACAAGTGTGGCGAGCCTTGGGTGTGATGACCTGTCATATGACCTGACGCGGTGAAGGGTCGTGTCAAAAGCCAGGACATTATACGTAAGGGTCGTGGCGTGGTACTCAGGGGGAACATACCTTCATGCTCAACGGTCGTTCCATCGTGATCAGGGGTCGTACTCTCGTGCTCAAAGGTCGTACGGTCGTGCTCAAGCGTCGCACTGTCGTGCTCGCGGACCTCAGGGCTTGTGTGTTGTGTCGTTTTTAACACAGTGTTATACCTAGACCTCGACAATGGTGGCCTTTGCTTCATGTGTGCTGGTCCAGTACACCAGAGCCTTTGTAAAGGTCATGGCTGACCCTTTATATTTGACCCCCCCGCCTGACACCCTTGCCGGGGAAATGGCAAGGTCAGGCTTGTGGGGAGGTGGTTTGCTTTGTTAAGGGTTGACGTGCAGGACAACGTCATCTTCCGGATTTGAACAGTTGACTGGAGTTGGCATATCGAAGTTCTATTTCTATCATTACTGATAATCATTGCCTCAAGATCTCTTTCCAAGAAATGGTTTTGGTATTATTACCCAGGACCTCTTTCCCGAGGCTGGAGGGACGGCCCGAGGCTGCGCTACGTCTATTAATAGGGAAATGTGAACTTCTTTGGAATGAGTTCTTTGACGAGTGTCTGTACTCGCCAGTGATGTACCACACTCGCTGAAGGTGACCTGACGCTCGCGGTGTGGCCTCCAGCAGGTGGTGTCCTGTAAGACTGTTTCGTTGGAGTTTATTCATCACACTTTAAGCGTTCGACAGATTGAGAGCAGCTGTGTGTGTGTGTGTGTGTGTGTGTGTGTGTGTGTGTGTGTTGGAGGGGGGGAGTTAGAATTCCTTACCTCCCAGACCATCGAAAGGTATACTTAATGTGCCATACCCAGCTATGAGGAGTAGAAGACTTCCTTAACCATCGTAAGGTAAGGTAAGTGCCAGACCCAGCTGTGGGGGTAGAAGACCTCCCAAACCATCGTAAGGTATATGTAAGGTAAGGTAAGGTGCCAGACCCAGCTGTCGGGGTAGAAGACCTCCCAAACCATCATAAGCTATAAATAAAGTAATATCTCTGAACCCAAAATAATTATTACTGCTGTATTGTTACTGTCCACTTTTAACTCTAGTCTTATTTTTCCAGGTTCGTATATGATGTGGTAACAAGGGCTGGTCTGTGCGTGCCAGCACACTAGTGTGTAAGTATGTGTGTACACCTGTATTAAATGTTTGTTCTCTCTATTTGAGTCTTGAGGTACATGTGTTCTGTCACTCATTATAGCGGCCCAGTTTAATGTTGTTTTATCATTAAACACGAATGTCTGCCCGCTAAAAGGTTGCAGTGTCAGTGATTGATCATGTTGAGGCTGAGAGATAGAGAGAGAGAGAGAGAGAGAGAGAGAGAGAGAGAGAGAGAGAGAGACAGAGAGAGACCATTCGGTAGCCCTGCCTCATGGTATATATTTGAGTCTTCATAGATAGTCTCTCTCTCTCTCTCTCTCTCTCTCTCTCTCTCTCTCTCTCTCTCTCTCTCTCTCTCTCTCTCTCTCTCTCTCTCTCTCTCTCTCTCATACTGCTTGCTATTCGTTTCTTCTGCACACCGTCTTGAATGCATACAAAACAAGCGTTTCCTCCAATTGTCTCTCAGTAATTACTGGGGACTCTGGTTCTTTTTCTGCAGGATGCGAGGTCCTCAGCATTTGGTGACCTCCTCAGTCTCTCAGGTCCCCATTATGGGGGGGACTTGGGGCCTTTCTTGGATGTCAGGTTCCCCATCACTGGGGACCTGAGTCGTCTTCAGGAGGCAAAGTCTCCAACACTGGGGACTTAGGGGCCTCCCCAGTACGTTAGGTCCTCCATGACTGGGAAGTGCACTGTCGACTTTGTCTGGGGACATGAGCTCCTCCCAAGGATACAGTTAGTGGTGTTCGTGATACAGAAGTAATTGCGAGAAGCGATGGTACTGCTATGTCCTTGATACGCTGCAGGAGGTCAGGGAGTACATGTGTCCATGCTGTATCGGTGAAGGGAACAGCTCTGGTCCTCATGTGTCATGAGATACAGTGTGGGCATTACTGGCTCCGTCTGTCTCCGTGATACATAGATGCATGGATCAGGTCCATAATACAGCTGTATAGCATTAAGAATACAGTATCATACCCAGTTGTGGGTTAAGTCAGTCGAGTGGTTAATGATAGCGAAATGCGTCACCTTCAGAAATCACTTGTCTACCAGATTCTTCGTATTCGATTATCGACTTGACCCACTGAACATCCGTACGTTAAGATGTATTTGGTAAAGCTACGTCATGATTCATGTGACACACAGTGTACAGGTGTTGGAGAATATCTAGTGGGGATCGGCTGGGCGCACAAGGAGGGCTGCTGAGCCCTTGACGGTAATCGCTAAGCTGAACCCTTCAGTGGATCGACATGATTACACTCTGGTGGTCACGACTTGATATTGTCTTGCCTGCCAGGTACACGTCGTCGCGTCCAAGGCTGCCGATCTGTTCGTACTCTGACCCGAGCGTAACATCTGAACCGGTTTGTCTGGGGTTTCGTGTTACTCTCCTGATGATACGTCTTGTGCGTATTGCCCCAGAATCAGATGCGTTGTTTTTTTTTATGGACAGAATCATATGATTCTTGTTCAGATATATGCGTATTTATCGTTGAAATAGTGAGTGTGACACTTGTTGACATTTCCTAATCCATAACACCACCTCGTGGTATTGGACGAGATTTGAAGCAGTTGTGGATGTGGGTTTATGTTCGAGCAGTCCGGGGGACATGAGGAGAAGCGGCCGTGAAGTTTGTGGTGTGTCCCTCGCGAGGTGTGGAGTGGCCAGGTGGTAGACTGGTGGATCACGTGGTACCACGTACCTGCACAGGTCCACACACACACACACACGCTGTACCGGGCCAGCCAGACTGTGTGGGTCAGCGGCGGCTTAAGCAAACTTCTTGGTCGACCAAAGAGCCACAAACCCAGCTACCTGGTCCCAGCCCGGGGTGTTGGAGGTTAGAGAACACCCCAGCACACTGCCCTAGGTGTTCACCAGGTACACATCAGCCTGTGATAAGCAGCAGCGTACTTAGTGTTTTTTCTTATCGTCATTTGTTTTTATTGTGGGGAATTGTAGATAACGCATTGTTACGCGTGTGCGTTATCGTGATGACGCAGAGGAAATGCGTCGTTCGTGGTGGTCATGTTCCCTCCCCAGAGGTCGTACATGTCCGGCGTACAGATCAGATCCGTGGAAACATCTCTGCCACCGTCACTTGCCAACAGTTGGTAAACTTCCCACCATCTGACGTCAGCAAGTTGGTTGGTCGGGGTGTCCCAGGACTTGGGTCTGTGACCGTCCTTGGACCTCTGTCCCGCCCCAGGGCTTACACTGCCTCCTTCACCAGCAGGAAATTTCGATGAATATGGGGAACCATAGGAGGAAGATGTGTGTGTGTGTGTGTGTGTGTGTGTGTGTGTGTGTGTGTGTGTGTGTGTGTGTAAATCAACCAATACAAATGGCGTAATACGCCATGAGCCCCTTCCAGGTCGGTAACCATATTATTACAGGGTCAAGGTTTACACAGGTCAGTGGGTCAAGTTGCCGGTGAGGTCAGAGGTCAAGCCATATAACCCCTCATGTTCGTCCCTCACCCCTCATGCCCCATGTTGTGGTGTGGGCCAGACCTTGTCTTGTTATGAACTCGGGAAAGTTTTGTGTGTTGTTCGAGTATTGTGTTGCTGAATTATGAAATTTCGTAAGTGTTTCTCAATGGCAAGTTGGAAATACATTCTCGATTTATAGGGTGTTGCAGGAGGGTCTGTGTACTTGGCGTGGGTGTTGCAGGAGGGTCTGTGTAGCTGGCGTGGATGTTGCAGGAGGGTCTGTGTAGGTGGCGTGGGTGTTGCAGGAGGGTCTGTGTAGCTGGCGTGGGTGTTGCAGGAGGATCTGTGTAGCTGGCGTGGGTGTTGCAGGAGGGTTTGTGTAGATGGCGTGGGTGTTGCAGGAGGGTCTGTGTACCTGGCGTAGGTGTTGCAGGAGGGTTTGTGTACATGGCGTGGGTGTCGGAGGAGGGTCTGTGTAGGTGGCGTGGGTGTTGCAGGAGGGTCTGTGTAGCTGGCGTGGGTGTTGCAAGAGGGTCTGTGTAGCTGGCATGGGTGTTGCAGGAGGTCTGTGTAGCTGGCGTGGGTGTTGCAGGAGGGTCTGTGTAGCTGGCGTGGGTGTTGCAGGAGGATCTGTGTAGCTGGCGTGGGTGTTGCAGGAGGGTCTGTGTAGCTGGCGTGGGTGTTGTAGAAGGGTCTGTGTAGCTGGCGTGGGTGTTGTGACCGTGTCAGGAGCCTCCTCCACTGTTTGAACTTTGGTGAAAGTTTTGGAAAGTTGGCGGCTTGAGCTGGGGCAGGGAGGGGTGGGGGGTTGCTTGTGATGGTGGTGGAGGGGTGGTGTATCTGGTCGCTTGTCACAGTACTGTTGGCTGCAGCGGTTGTATGATGTAGCGATGGTTGTATTCTACACGTATGGGTGTTGTATATACCGTAGGAAACATCAGGGAAAGTTGTATGAACTGTCACATTCCCACAACCTGCAGGTGTGATGAACACCGTGGGAACATCCCTGCATACCTGTGTACAAAGCAGGTGTAGTACACCCAGCAGGGTGTGTACACTCAGGTTGCTGAACACCACAACAGGAACATAGCCCGCAGCAACACACGGCTTGGCGGGGCCACGGAAGCTGTGGTCGCACGCGGAACTGCCGGGTCAGAGCATATGACCTGAAACCGGCGGAAGATGTGTGTGTGTGTGTGTGTGTGTGTGTGTGGTGGGTGGAAGGACACGTGTGGTGAGGACATGGTGGTGGTGGCGGCTCATGGTGGATATTGTGGTTCATGGTGGGAGGGGGGGGGGGATCATCATAGGATCAAGACCACACGTTGTGAGTTCTGATCCCTTACCCGGCTGGTGGATACCTTACAATCCAGTACTGTACTGTACCTACCTTACCTTACCTTACCTTACCTTACCTTACCTTACCTTACCTTGCCATGCCTTGCCATGCCTTACCTTACCTTACCTTACCTTACCTCTTACCTTACCTTACCGCCTTGCCTTACCTTACCTTACCGCCTTGCCTTGCCTTACCTCTACCTTACCTTACCTTACCTTACCTTACCTTACCTTACCTCACCTTACCTTCCTTTACCTTACCTTACCTTACCTTACCTTACCTTACCTTACCTTACCTTACCTTACTTTACCTGTTGCGTTGTGATTTACCGAGACTTTCGCCAATATTGCGGCCTTTGATGTTGTGGAGATGTGGAGACTATTGACTTTCCCACCGCCCCTCCTATGGTGTCTTGAGCGACGTATGGAAGATACGTTGTCGTACCGTGAGTACCAGACGTGCACGTGTAAAACGACACTTTGAGATGAAGGTAAATTTTCACTGAATCGTTATATACTTGGGCGTCTTTGGAAGGGTAACGTGTTCCAAAGTTCCAGGTTGTATTTGCGACGGATTGGGACTGGAACCTGTTGGTCATGGCTGATATGAGATGTATGTAATGACACTCGTCATTGTATTTTATGGTATACGACATGCAAATTATTTACGTTACTTCATGTTATTATACATCAGTAACATGAAGTGTGGCCAGGCTAGTACTGTTGCAACAGCTACGAGGATAGTGAAGTGTGTGTGTTCAGTGTGGGAAGGAAAGATTGGGTGGCAGTGATCCGTGTGTGGTTGAGTGGTCATGTTTGACGGGTGGGAGGAAGTGGCGTTGGACGGTGATAGACAGAGGTGGGACGGTGGACGGTGAAAGATGGTGGGTTAAGGACGGTGATAGACAGAGGAGAGACGGTGGACGGTGAAAGATGGAGGATTAAGGACGGTGGACCGTGATAGATAAGGGTTAGGGAGGGTGGACGGTAGTAGATAGGGAGTAGGCAAGGGAATGGTTATAGACAGGAAGAAGAAAAGGGGGATAGTAATAAACAGGGAGTATGGAAGGGGAACGGTGATTGGCATGGGTTGTGGAAGGGGGACGGGTCATTACGAGGTACTGTAGGGGAGGGAAATGGCCCTTGGGCAGGTGAATTGCCTGGAAGATTGTCGTCATTATCATGGCTTAAACACGACCTAAGGGTCAGGGTGTGTGTGTGTGTGTGTGTGTGTGTGTGTGTGTGTGTGTGTGTGTGTGTGTGTAGTGTAGGTAGGTGGGTAGTGTTGGCAGCAGCCTAGACGGAAGGGGTCTCAACATCCACTGACCTAGATTCCCTTGTGGCGTGACTTAGTGTTGCCTGGGGGCCAAGTGAGGCGATCCCTGGCCCCCGTCTGGCGCTGGTGTAGGTCAGGGCTGTGGGCCAGACTGTGGTGGTGGTGGTGGTGGTGCTCTGTCATTACCTATTTGTACTGTACGTGGAGGGGGTGCTACACACGCGCCTCCACCATCTCTTGAACGTTTACTACAGTCATGCAACTTTTGAAACCTCATGCACGCTGCATGCGTTCATAATCTTGGAATGTAATTTTCTCCATTCATGCACCACTCTTATACTACTATAAAGGTCATTCTTGACTTTTTTTTTTTTTTATTTCTTAACAAGTTTGTTGCATGATGTGTATGGATGACATGTTAGCATGTCCTCTGGGTCCTCTATCCCTTCGTCTTTTGAAGAACTATTGTCTGTCTGCATCGTTCAGGCCGGTGGGGTAACTTGTGATCAGGTCACCCTTTTACTCTTTTCTCTTCCATAGCCGACAGATGTATGACCTCTGTATAACTTAACCCCGTAACTCATCTCTCTTAACTCTGCTACCGTCTCTTAAGTTACCCGTCCTCTGCACCTGTACTGTCAGCTGTACGTGCCTCTCCTGCTGCAGTGGTGACCCGGCCTGGGAAGCAGAGGTCTGGTGTTATATAAGATATGAACAAACTTGCTGAACACGTCTCCTGATCTGGATATTAACAAACTTGCTGAACACGTCTCCTGATCTGTGCACGTGAGTGCGTCTGTGTGGTCATCATGTCTTCAGCCCCGGTGTTGTAGTGCAGGACTCGGGTCGCATGTTAGGCACGATTTTCCTGGAGATTATTTACTGTTACATGATATTGATATGGTGGTGGTGGGCGTGGCTATGGCTGATGGGTGTGGTGGTGGGCGTGGCTATGGCTGATGGGTGTGGTGGTGGTGGGCGTGGCTATGGCAGGTGGGTGTGGTGGTGGTGGTGGTGGTGGGCGTGGCTGTCATCTACTCTTCAGCACGACGGTACGACCCTTGAGGGAGCTGGTACGACCTTTGACTGAGACGGTACAACCCTTGAGTAAGCACGACCGTACGACCCATGAACACGACCGTGCGACCCTGGAATATGATAGTACGGCCCTTGAGCACGACCGTGCGACCCTTGAACACGAACGTGCGACCCTGGAATATGATAGTACAGCCCATGAGCACGACTGCACGACTCTTGAGCACGAACGTACGACCTTTGAGCACGGCAATACGTCCTCTTAGTGTCACGTGAATTTTGACATGACCCTTAAGGGTCGTACCGTCGTGCTCAAGGATCGTACCGTCGTGTTCAAGGGTCGTACCGTCGTGCTCAAGGATCGTACCGTCGTGTTCAAGGGTCGTACCGTCGTGTTCAAGGATCGTACCGTCGTGTTCAAGGGTCGTACCGTCGTGTTCAAGGATCGTACCGTCGTGCTCAAGGGTCATACCGTCGTGTTCAAGGATCGTACCATCGTGCTCAAGGATCGTACCGTCGTGCTCAAGGATCGTACCGTCGTGCTCAAGGATCGTACCGCCGTGTTCAAGGATCGTACCGTCGTGCTCAAGGATCGTACCGTCGTGCTCAAGGATCGTACCGTCGTGCTCAAGGATCGTACCGTGTTGCTTAAGGATCGTACCGTCGTGCTCAAGGATCGTACCGTCGTGCTCAAGGATCGTACCGTCTTGCTTAAGGATCGTACCGTCATTCTCAAGGATCGTACCGTCGTGTTCAAGGATCGTACCGTCTTGCTCAAGGATCCTACCGTCCAGCTCAAAAGGGATCGAGGATTACTTATCTGAAATACCGCATGACGAATTTCCTGTGCTAATTACTTGACTGTGAGCACATATACACAGGCGCTCTGCTCTGATTAGTTAACGTAATTAAGTTAGAAGTGCGACGTACTGGACGAAGAACATTGAGGTTAGAATAAAGGATAATTGTAAAATAAAGAAGAAATAGTTAATAAACAGTTATTAAGTGGTATTAGGAAACTATGATTTATGTAAAAATAATTAACTTGTCCATTTTTTTTTTGAAGCAGTGCTTTTCAGTGAAGTTAGAGGTCATGCACCATTAATGGATTGGTCATGTAATCCACTCTGGTCGTACAGTAAAAGCCAGTGAAGTGTGGGATAATGTGCCATTAATGGATTAAGAAAGGTGTTACAGTGTTGCAACAGTACTGCTAAAAGCAGGGTTGGTTCGTAGTGGCGTTGGTACCACTGGCTTTTGGTACAGTGGGGTAATTGGGTGTGTAACGGGCAGGGTTGTCTGAAACTGGCCTGTGCTCACGTACCTGCACGAATATTATGATTACCCTCGTAACGTGAGTAATGATAATAATAATAATAATAATAATAATAATAATAATAATAATAATAATAATAGATAATAAAAGTAATGATAATGATGATGATAATGATAATAATAATAATAGTATTGATAATAGTAATGATGATAATAACAATAATAATTCCGTTTGTAACATGAATGATAATGATGATAATAGTAGTGATAATAGTAATAATGACAATGATTATGATATATTCAATTCGCACTTCGCCTTTCCGGTGTTAGCGTCCGGAACAGACGAAGAATGACCTCATTTGCTCACATCGACACTCTAGCTGTCATGTATTATGCACCGAAACC
Source organism: Panulirus ornatus (assembly GCF_036320965.1). Classification (NCBI taxonomy): domain Eukaryota; kingdom Metazoa; phylum Arthropoda; class Malacostraca; order Decapoda; family Palinuridae; genus Panulirus; species Panulirus ornatus. Next base: position 87,897,172 of record NC_092227.1, read on the forward strand.
ACACAACCCCTCTGTGTACAACCAGGTCCCACAGACCTTTCTGTGGTTTACCCCCCTGCTGCTTCATATGCCGTGGTTCAGCGCACTGTCAGCACGTCGTCCCCTGTATGCAACCACAACACTCCAGTTTTCTCTGTCCCATGCACGCCTCACACCCTCCTGCATGTTTAGGCTTCAGCAACTCGAAGCATTTTTCACTCCCGTCCTTCGATTTCCTCCTGGATCTCCTCCTTCCTTGTTCCTTACACTGACTACATGTATTTCCTTTTCGTCAACCTCTCGTCACTCATCCTCTTCTTATGTCCAAACCATTTCAGCACACCGGTTTCAGCTTTCTTAACCATACTTCTCTTATTACCACACCTGTCTCTAACCCTCTCATTTCTTACTTGATCACCCCATCTTACACCTCATATCACCTTCTTGCATCTCATTTGCTGTACATCAACCTTCTTCTGAACTTCCTCCTTTAGGTCTCGCGCCTCACATCCATACAGCTACGTCGGCACTACTATACGATCCAGCATACCCACCTGCTCCCTCACAGTCAGTGATATATCTTTCCACATACCCCTCAGTACACCCACGATCTTTGCTGTCACCGAATAATAATAGATAATGATAGTAATGATACTGATAATGATAATAATAATAATAATAATGATAATAATAATGGGATTATGATAGTATAGGTAACGCAAGTAAGAGTTTGTAATTTTATTTTCGTCACATATTTCTTCCATTCAGTGGTCCTCACAAGAATTAATGAGGCAGTGATACCACATGTGTGTGTGTGTGTGTGTGTGTGTGTGTGTGTGTGTGTGTGTGTGTGTGTGTGTGTGTGAAAACCTTGAGGTTCAGGAGGGGGGCTGGAGCTACGTACTTCCAGTCCTGTGATGGTTGCTTTCCTCTCTACCGTAACCTTCTAGTCACGCGCTGCCATATCCGCTGCAGCTGTGGTACACAGCACACCAGTGCCTGGCCTTGGGTTGATGTCACCTTTCAAGGTGACGCGTAATGATGCCAAAGCTTTACCGGTCCTCTTATATATATATATATATATATATATTTTTTTTTTTTTTTTTTTTTTATACTTTGTCGCTGTCTCCCGCGTTTGCGAGGTAGCGCAAGGAAACAGACGAAAGAAATGGCCCAACCCCCCCCCCCCCATACACATGTACATACACACGTCCACACACGCAAATATACATACCTACACAGCTTTCCATGGTTTACCCCAGACGCTTCACATGCCTTGATTCAATCCACTGACAGCACGTCAACCCCGGTATACCACATCGCTCCAATTCACTCTATTCCTTGCCCTCCTTTCACCCTCCTGCATGTTCAGGCCCCGATCACACAAAATCTTTTCACTCCATCTTTCCACCTCCAATTTGGTCTCCCTCTTCTCCTCGTTCCCTCCACCTCCGACACATATATCCTCTTGGTCAATCTCTCCTCACTCATTCTCTCCATGTGCCCAAACCATTTCAAAACACCCTCTTCTGCTCTCTCAACCACGCTCTTTTTATTTCCACACATCTCTCTTACCCTTACGTTACTTACTCGATCAAACCACCTCACACCACACATTGTCCTCAAACATCTCATTTCCAGCACATCCATCCTCCTGCGCACAACTCTATCCATAGCCCACGCCTCGCAACCATACAACATTGTTGGAACCTACTATTCCTTCAAACATACCCATTTTTGCTTTCCGAGATAATGTTCTCGACTTCCACACATTTTTCAAGGCTCCCAAAATTTTCGCCCCCTCCCCCACCCTATGATCCACTTCCGCTTCCATGGTTCCATCCGCTGACAGATCCACTCC